>NW_027211001.1:10000-187500 GCF_029030835.1 Brachyistius frenatus | reverse complement strand
TAGATAGATAGATAGATAGATAGATAGATAGATAGATAGATAGATAGATAGATAGATAGATAGATAGATAGATAGATAGATAGATAGATAGATAGATAGATAGATAGATAGATAGATAGATAGATAGATAGATAGATAGATAGATAGATAGATAGATAGATAGATAGATAGATAGATAGATAGATAGATAGATAGATAGATAGATAGATAGATAGATAGATAGATAGATAGATAGATAGATAGATAGATAGATAGATAGATAGATAGATAGATAGATAGATAGATAGATAGATAGATAGATAGATAGATAGATAGATAGATAGATAGATAGATAGATAGATAGATAGATAGATAGATAGATAGATAGATAGATAGATAGATAGATAGATAGATAGATAGATAGATAGATAGATAGATAGATAGATAGATAGATAGATAGATAGATAGATAGATAGATAGATAGATAGATAGATAGATAGATAGATAGATAGATAGATAGATAGATAGATAGATAGATAGATAGATAGATAGATAGATAGATAGATAGATAGATAGATAGATAGATAGATAGATAGATAGATAGATAGATAGATAGATAGATAGATAGATAGATAGATAGATAGATAGATAGATAGATAGATAGATAGATAGATAGATAGATAGATAGATAGATAGATAGATAGATAGATAGATAGATAGATAGATAGATAGATAGATAGATAGATAGATAGATAGATAGATAGATAGATAGATAGATAGATAGATAGATAGATAGATAGATAGATAGATAGATAGATAGATAGATAGATAGATAGATAGATAGATAGATAGATAGATAGATAGATAGATAGATAGATAGATAGATAGATAGATAGATAGATAGATAGATAGATAGATAGATAGATAGATAGATAGATAGATAGATAGATAGATAGATAGATAGATAGATAGATAGATAGATAGATAGATAGATAGATAGATAGATAGATAGATAGATAGATAGATAGATAGATAGATAGATAGATAGATAGATAGATAGATAGATAGATAGATAGATAGATAGATAGATAGATAGATAGATAGATAGATAGATAGATAGATAGATAGATAGATAGATAGATAGATAGATAGATAGATAGATAGATAGATAGATAGATAGATAGATAGATAGATAGATAGATAGATAGATAGATAGATAGATAGATAGATAGATAGATAGATAGATAGATAGATAGATAGATAGATAGATAGATAGATAGATAGATAGATAGATAGATAGATAGATAGATAGATAGATAGATAGATAGATAGATAGATAGATAGATAGATAGATAGATAGATAGATAGATAGATAGATAGATAGATAGATAGATAGATAGATAGATAGATAGATAGATAGATAGATAGATAGATAGATAGATAGAGGTAGAGAGGGATGGATGGATGGAGTTTGAGGAACTGTTCTTTTTGAACTGTGCTTCAGGCTGATTAACTGTCGTGTGTTTGTGCTGCGGTCGGTCTGATGTGTGTACGACTGTAAACTGACACCAGCAGCTGGAAGCTACAGATTGAAGTATCCTTCACATTTAAAAGATGTTTGTCACAATTCATCCACTTTACAAACATTATAAATAAACATCTGCAGCACTAATGCACAGTATAGTTTCAACATGTATTAGAACACTCAACTTTGTAAAAGTTAAAGACCTCAGTGTCTCTCTTTATATTTTAAATAATATCTTTAAAACAAATTAATTTACTGAAGGCCACAACATTTTTTCAAATTAAATTGCCATAACAAAACGGGAAAAGCAGAAATGCTGAGACTCAAAGAGACAAACAGAGTCAAAGCACGAAGAACAACAACAGTAGGAGGGGCATGAACACAGCTAGATGTGTGGATAACATGGTCCAACCAGGATCCACCGTTACTGTTTATTGGGACTGAACAGGACACACTCTCCTCGCGGGACCTTGGACTGTCCGGCTCACGGTGGAGCTCCGCCCTCCTAATGACATCATCATAAAGTCAGCTGATGGTGCAAATAATGCCTGCAAGAAGTGTCAGGTTGTTGAGAGAAGAACCAACTTGTGGTTTGATGTTCTGACTTCAGCCTTTTTTCTGAATGTGAACAAAACAACCTTCTGTTACACTCTGAGTATCAGATGAGTTACTAACACATCCATTCTCACATCCTCAATAAACTCACACTTTCTAAGACATTTGATGGAGGTGAAGCTTTCAAGGGCAGCTGAAGAGATGAAAATACAAAACAGAAAAATAAATGCACTGTGCAGAACTTCAGATTATTACACTGCATAATCAAGGAGCTTCTAAACTCTGGACTTTCAAAGAACAATTAAGGACAGAGAAACAGTGACATCTTCAGACTTTTACAGCTTATCTAGCACCTTTAAACAAAATCATTTCAAACAATTCAGCAAATCAATTACATGAAATCCAGTGATTTAGGAATAAACTGGAAAGAAAATCTGAATCAGAAAAAATGTAAAAGTGAAATAACAGAAGATATTTTTTCAGTGAGCTCCACAGCTAACCACAGCTAACCACAGCTAACCACGCTAACCACAGCTAACCACAGCTAACCACAGCTAACCACAGCTAACCACAGCGCACCAGTCCCCTGCAGGCTGCTGCCAGGTGTAAAAGCCACCAGTGTTTATGAGTTCATTTGAATTTCATGAATATTAATAATTTAATTTCTGATTCGTGCTCATTGTTCATAGTTATGAAAAATATATTGACAGAAAAGTTAACGTACAATTAATGTTAACAATTGACGCTCCCTTTAAATTTGTGATTAAATGACGCCGTGACAGCAGCAGGTGACAAACAAAGAGCTGACGTGATCTACTGGACCACAATCTGAGCATCCCAGTAGCCTCTGAAGCTGCAGCCTTGTTATCTGGGACACAAAGTCCATGCCCCTAGTTCATAACATGCTCATCTCACGCCCAGACCTAGATAATGTGCTATTCTGTGCTAGGCTATGTTTACAATAATACAACATATATGTATGCCATATCATATTACTTATATATCAAGTCGTATTATCAACTATTAACCCTAAGGTGCAGACAAAAGGCTGTGTTTGTGAATGAGAGTGATACTGCTGGGCCAAACCAAAAGGTCACAGGGGGGGGGTCTGTGACCTTTGGGGTCACATACTGTTGTTCTTTGAGTCATAAACATGAACAGACTGTCTGGAGGACTCCAGGGTGTGAAGGAAGACAACCACCACCTCCACCAACCAACAAAGGACACCTCAATACACATGACTTTTTGGTGTCTGGACTATAAGAAGACGGTCAGGGAGAGTCAGGAGTCAGACTTCGTGAACTGACACATACTCTGTTGCGGTCAGGGAAACATAGTCTGGACCCAGAGCTCTGTAAACTGATTATTCTGGTGCTGTTAAATAAATATCTTGAAGCCTGACATCTTCTCCTATTGCCTCATTAAAGAACACGCAGGACTGGGGGCTGACACATGTTGGCTTTGTACTAGCAGGAGTCCGAGTCCAACAATAACAACCCTGATGACATCAATAACACTGTAGTTTGTCCTCTATATGTATACGTACCATACTCAGCACACTGAGGTACCAGCTGTTGGTGCAATCTAACTCCCTGTAATGCACCCTGCTGGTCAGTACTGTATAAAGGCTACAGTACCACATAACTGCAGCCGTCATGGCCCTCCCATTGTTTTTCATTTGCTTCAATCATCTGTTCAATAAATAAGTGATCTCAGTTCGTCCACCTATCAGAGCAGGAGCTCCCATGAAACAAAGGTTTTAACCACAGATGTATTTCACACATCTTTGCTGACTTTAAAAACCTGCAGAAAAAGTGAGATGAACCGCTGAGACGCCTTTCACAAAACACACAAGTTGTTTTTTCTTGTATTTTCACACAGTCACAGAACGGGTTCAATAGTGTGTGTGTGTGTGTGTGTGTGTGTGTGTGTGTGTGTGTGTGTGTGTGTGTGTGTGTGTGTGTGTGTGTGTGTGTGTGTGTGTGTGTGTGTGTGTGTGTGTGTGTGTGTGTGTGTGTGTGTAAACCTTTAATTACAAAAGACATCCAATGTGTCTCATGGCTTTGCTAAGAATGCTGGTTCTGTTTCCGTCCACTAGAGGGTGTCAAATCTAAGCATAGATCCTGCTGCCATGCAAGATGTATGTTTCTGTACAGGCTATAATATACTGTATGTTTTCATCTCTAGGAAAAGTGAATTTGATTTACAAAATATGCCACGCTGTCATCATTCAGATTCACCCAGAGGGTATTCCAGCTGTTCATTTTTTTTTTGTCAGACTACTTTTAGACTAACCCTGTGTTTCAAGTGTAATCTGTGTTAAGATGTCAAATTTTCAAAAGCATTAATAGAATAGGCCTATTTTTAAACAAACTTTAATGCATGTCTCAGTCGTATAAGTACGATAATACATATGAAAATTTCAAAAAAAATATTTTACAATAACATACTAGAGGTAAATAAAAAATAATACATATATATATATATATAATAAATAAAAAGTTCAGCGGTTCAGACAATTAAAAAGTTTATACATTGAGAGTATTTCGGGCTTTTGGGTTGTTAGGGTGTTGAATAGTTTGTGTTTTTTGTAACATTTGATATATAAAAAAATCTGAATAGAAGTTTTCTGTTAGAAAATGATCAAAAGATTGATGATGTGGTTCTTCATTTTCTTCGGCCAGCTGACATCATTAAAGCCAAAAAGTACATCTTTGTACGGCGAAAGAAAAAATAACAGAAATGTTCCAATAAATATAACATTGATATACCCAAATATAACCGTATCAGGACCGATCCGGATCTCGTAATTATGAGTCAAGATATCAGTTTCTGTGGCTGCGGGACTTTCTATGTGCTTTTATTTTTGTTTTCAGCTTTTTGCATGATTACAGCCACTCAAAGTCCACTTTACTCACAAAGAACTACTTTCTTATCCGACTTCTAACCACTTTAAGTTTGATAGCGGAGCTTGTGAATAAGCGGTTTACAGAGTCGCCATCTTGCCCCCCTCCCCACCTCCAACATCATCTCGGGACATTTAAAGCATATAGTAGTAAATATCATGTTAAATGACGTCATATAAACCATACGTAATACAACACACATGTTACTTTCATGTTCAACGTTACCCAGAATGCATTTGGATCATGTTTTTAATGGAAACTACAGTCTTTCTCAGGATGTGGAGATTTGGATATACTTTGCATTTATTATTCAAAATATCTTTAACAGTGACAAAAACATGTGTTATTGTTTGTGTTAATTTCTTAGATAATACGTCTAAGCAGGTCTCAAAGCGTCGTTAGACGGACTAACCCGCGCGGCGGAAGGAAGGTGTTCGGCGGCCTCCGCGGCCTGCAGCCTATAAACCCGGACCCGGAACTACCTGTCAGCATTGTTTGGGTCGGCGGTGCGGCACGAGGACCTGCCGGCAGCGGTGACGTCACAGCTGATCTGTAATCTAAAACTGCTCCGTTTCCACCAGCAGGTGAAGCAGGTGAAGCAGGTGAACGTGTGGCGGATCAACGCGGAAGGAGACGCGGTGGAGGAGGTCGTTCGTCGGCTGTCCTGTCGGACCGGACGACGGAGGAAACAACGGAGGGTGTTTTTTATTTCTCACGGATGAGATTGACGCTCACCGGGGAGACATCTGTGTTTCCAGCAGGACAGAGACGTCTGGTGGACAGGAAGAGGACACAGGAAACGGACCAACGTCTTCAGATAAACAACAACAAACAACCCTGTGTTGACATTTGTGCTGCATCCTTCAGACGTGTGAAGCTAACGCTGACGAGCTCGCGGATGTTTGCTGGATTTCCACCGGCTGCCTCTCCGACCGGTTAACCGACCGGCTGCCTCTCCGACCGGTTAACCGACCGGCTGCCTCTCCGACCGGTTAACCGACCGGCTGTCTCTCCGACCGGTTAACCGACCGGCTGCCTCTCCGACCGGTTAACCGACCGGCTGTCTCTCCGACCGGTTAACCGACGGCCGGTGGTTCGTGGCATGTTTGCAGGGACTCAGGATGGGCAGCAGCTGTGAGCTCCGTGCGGCCGCTGGGTTCGGTCACTGTCGGGCTAACAGATAGCTCGGTGTCTGCAGCTACTCCAGTCTTTGGTGGTCATGTCCACCCGGCTCGGCATCATGTAGACTGTCCCTCGGAACCGGTTCGGAGACTGGGGACGCACTCTGTGTTAGTGGACTGCAGCTATCCAACTGGGTCACAGACCGACAGCTCAGGATTGTTGGGAGCCATGCTCCGACCCGTCTGCTCTGTGTGACAACACAAACATCCTGACCCGCTCGGAGGGCACGTGAATGCATCATGTCCTGGCTGCATCTCTTATTTATGCAACAAGGCACCGAGCAGCCTGTCAAGACCTAATCCTGCAGACTGAGAGGCATCGGGACCAATTGGGTTCTTGTTTTTTATAAAGAGGACAGCAGCATTTAAAGGCTGTCCATCACCTGGACCAGCAGCTGTCCATCACCTGGACCAGCAGCTGTCCATCACTATGGAGACGGTGGGAGACTTTGAGTACAGCAGGAAAGACCTGGTTGGACACGGAGCCTTTGCTGTGGTGTTCAAAGGAAGACACAGGAAGGTAAATACACGGCCTGCAATCACCCCCCCCCCTCAGCTTCATTTATAAATCTGGGTCAGTCAGTGGAGAAAGCACTGGTGCTGCAGCATATGTGGGCCGTCACAGTTAATATTTCTACTCTTATGTGACAGCACATCTGTATCCTAACTGATGTAATGCATCGTCATGCACCGGCAGGTGGTTTCAGGGTCGTTTCATCAGCCTGAGGTCAGTTATATAAGTGTGTTTGTGTCGTTTAGTTCATTGATGAAACGGATGAGTCAGGTAGTGAATGATTTGCTGACGTACTGAGGTGGGAGGGAAGAGGATGATGGGGTGCAGTGTTTTTCCTCAGCCATTTTTAAGGATACAAGCCCTCCTTATGCAAGAGCTGCACAGGGTTCCCTCTCACCGAGGCCCGGAGACACTTAGATTCACAATGTAGGGCTCAGACATGGAGTTAAATCCTTTACATTTGACCCGGTTGTGGTTTTTCTATCACAGAAGGAGGACAGGACGGAGGGGGGGGGTTGGTGTTGTACATGTGACAGAGATGCAGGAGATGACATCATGTTTATCCCGTTGCTGCTGGTGTGAAACAGACAGTCCTTAATTCCTCAATGAGAGCTGCCTGAGAGCATCCGGCCGGCCCGGGCCGGGCCCAGAGAGTCCATAGACAGCTCAGAGCCTCAAACTGAAATTAATGGAGAGACCTACAAACTATCACCTGCTCATCACTGGAAACTCTGTGTGTGTGTGTGTGTGTGTGTGTGTGTGTGTGTGTGTGTGTGTGTGTGTGTGTGTGTGTGTGTGTGTGTGTGTGTGTGTGTGTGTGTGTGTGTGTGTGTGTGTGTGTGTGTGTAGCCCTCCACTGCTCACATGCCTCCCTGTCATGTTAAAACAGAGCATGCATGTGATCTGTGTATTTTCAGTTTAAGGCCTATTTAAAGGATCGGACTGGAAGGTTACAGCTGATGGACTGCAGCAGTGTTGCATGCTACATCTTTAATATGCAGTTATACAACGGCTCTTCACACACAACATCGTCAGCTAATTTGTTTTGCCATAATGTTTGACTTTAAGTAATTTACTAAAATGCAACAAATGTCAAATAAGATGTAATTTTATGTCCAATCACTTCTACTGTGTGTCCCAAAAATCTGTTTTCATACATTACAGTCTGTAAAAACATATTTAACTTTACGACTTTGGGAAAGACGAGTTTCAGCAGTGACGTTCTGGTCGTTCTCATTTTCCAGTGACTGCAACATGTTCAGTGTGAATAACCCGGGACAAAATAAGTTCTGTCCCAACTGAAAGTTTAAGGCTGTTGAAGCCCGACGTCCTGCTCAGCTTCATAGTCAGACACCATCAGTTCAAACATGCTGATTGGTCACAACGCCTGAACACTTCTTCAATCTGGTTTAAAGTTCCTCTCCAGTGAAAGTTTTGAACTCGTGGTGTTGTTTTTTTATCTGCTTAAAGACGACCATTTGTGTTGTGGACCTGCAGTGAGAGTCTGACGGTGTAAAAACAGATTCCGGGCTTCATACATCAAAACCTGCCAAAGTTTAGAGTTACATCTCAGTCACATTAAAGCAACGAGGACATTATTTTGCGTGAAATAACTTGTGTGTCACCGTGGTGAACAAAAACCAGTTGTTAAGGTTCAATTTAATACCAGGAGAGGAACTTTACATACTTTTATTTAGATATGTGATAGTGAAATATGCTGATACAGACATGTTAAACACATAGAAATCAGATGTTGGTTGTTGACATGGTTATCTTGTCCCATGATCACATGACTGCAAATATGAAGCACTTTGTGAAATAAGAATGATTGAGGTCATAACGATGAAGTACAGAATAGATTATCTCCAGATAAGAGAAAAGTTTGGTTCTTTGTGCTGACCTTCATGTTTGAAGGTGTGTTTGGTCCCAGAAACAAATCTTTCCACACGTACAGGTTAAAAATAATGTGAAATAATGAGATAAACTAAATGAATTTGTGTCGGGCA
Source organism: Brachyistius frenatus (assembly GCF_029030835.1). Classification (NCBI taxonomy): domain Eukaryota; kingdom Metazoa; phylum Chordata; class Actinopteri; family Embiotocidae; genus Brachyistius; species Brachyistius frenatus. The sequence goes on along the minus strand of NW_027211001.1, from coordinate 178,834 downwards.
CATCATCAGATCTCATATTTTCAACCTACTTTCTTAAAATAAAAATGTGAGCGACTGAATCAGATGGAAAGATGTACATCCACTCTAACATGTTTTGAGCACACTACACAATACCTGATCTTTTTAAATGACCTTAATCTATGCTCGTCCCTCTGTTGCTTACACGTCTATAATCAGCTGTGATTCATAAGTGAGATCAGGCGTTATTGTGGAAAATGACAGCATGCTGCTGTCCTTTGCAGCGTGACTCTGTTACTGCTGACTCAGCATTATGTGACACAAGACGTCACCTTCTCCACCTGCAGATAACAATTATATTCATGAGCTGTTTGGTCTTTGAAAAGTCCGAAAATGTAAAAAAATGTTGAGCATGTTTCCCAAACAACCGAGCTGCTAACTCAAATGTCTCGTTGTGTCCCGATCAATCATGGATGGACAGAAAATATTCACATTTAAGAAGTGTGTAATCTCATTCAATAAAAAATGACTCCCGATGATGCCTTGAACAGAGAAACAGCTGATTAGTGCTCTGTCGGTCATCCGATTGATGAATTGAGTAATTTGCTGCAGCTCTCTCCTCCGGCATCCCTCGACGGGGCAGCGGGCCACGGTTTGTTCCTCCTGGGTGAGCGTAGTCACACTCGGCTGGGCAGGCTGTCTGTGAGCCGGGATGCATGCAGCTCAGTTGGCTGTGTATTGCTGCGTATTAAACACACACACGGACTCCTGTCACACATCAGTGTCACCAGTGTGCTGGATCCTCTGGCAGGCTGCACCGCGGACCAGGAACATCTCCTATTAACCTACATTCACATGGAAAGCACGTCTTTTTGCCCACAGAGTGGACTTCCTCGGCTTCCTGTCTGTCTTGAGCGTGCATATTTCATTGGTTCATGCTGTCAGTGTGTTTTTTTTTCTTCTTCTCAAGAGCCCAGAAACAGTCCGGTTCTGTCCGGGGTTTTTTCCGTGTGCTCAGCTGGGTGTTTGTGTGTGCAGCACATGTCCTGAGAGCCTTGGAGTCTTTTTATACTCGCTCCAGGAGCTCATCTGGAAACATAATCTCAGACCGGGGGGAGAAAATAGGTCCCTCTCCTCTCTATTAGCGTGAGTAGGCTGGCGCTGGTTCTAGTTGTCATCTGAGTGCCTCGTCATTCAGCGGGTCACTCAGCGCACCGGGCCGTCGGGAACCCGAGTGACCCGGTGTCATTGGGGCGGATAAACTTTCCTCCGTCCTTTTCGCCAGCTCTTCTCAGAGATGTCGACAATGCAGTTTAGTTTTAAATCTATATTCTGTTTGGTTTAATTTTAATGTCACATTGTGCACAAGTATCACTACAGTAGGATCAAAATCTTATTTTATGATATTGATTTGCATCATTTCTCTGGTTTCAGCTCCTCTAGTGGGAGTGAGCATGATGAAGCTTTCTGTTTGAATGTGAACATGTCACCTGGGAACATGATTATTAAACTGCAGCCCAGTTCCAAACAAAGACCACCTCTGCTAACATGAGCTCATACTGAAAACACCACATATACCAGTTCACTGAACACGAGATGAGACCAGGATGTGGGTGGGCAGCTCACCATGTCTCCTGAGAGAAAGCAGCCTGTCTGCTCTCCTTGAACTGACTGCAGCCCCTCCAGTGGCGGTTGAATGTCAGCGGAGAAAATGAAGTAAAGCAGCACCTTCACAGGAAATAGATGGAGTCTGATTCAGAAAGCTTTTACAGGAACATCCTGATTTAATTGTCATGTAATGTGTTCTCTTGTTGTGCAGAAGACAGATTGGGAGGTGGCCATTAAGAGCATTAATAAGAAGAACCTGTCCAAGTCCCAGATCCTTCTTGGCAAAGAAATCAAAATCCTGAAGGTAAGTATGCGACTTGATGGCCTCCAGCTGATCCTCTCAGTGTACTTAAAGAATGATGAGACGTTGTGAATCAGAGACGAGCCCCGATGTCCCTGATAGAAATATCAATGACAGCGATCCCGTTAACCTTCCTGCTAACGCCTCTTGTTTTTCTGCTGCTTTTCACGCAGGAGCTGCAGCATGAAAACATCGTGGCGCTTTACGATGTCCAGGTAAGACGTGAATCTTTTTCTAGGATTGTACTTTGTGTCTCTGGCTGTTGTTTGCTGTCTGGTTCTTGTGGTGTTCGACAGGACGACCCCGTCTATCGATCAGTGTTAGAAAAACTTCATCCACAAATCTCTTGCCTCTGCCAGGAGGATCAATACAGCTCTTTGGTTGGTGCTTTAAATCTATCGCTGAGTAAGAATACCTTGTGTCTGATTCAGGGTCAAACTACATCCCATGTTTCATCAGCTGTGCAGCTTCTACACACCTGCTCAGTCCAGATGTTCAACCTGGCTGTGCAGCAGCAGCAGTTGGACCCCTTGAAGTGTTAAATTGTCCATCAATAAAAGCTTTGTGAGCGCAGTGACCCCCCCCCCCCCAAAAAAAAAAAAAAATAAAAAAAAAATCCACAACACCACAGCAGTAGTTCATCACTTTATTTTAGATTTGGGGCCAATATCAGGAAGTGAAAAACATCTTGTTCTGATGCCTCAGCAGATATTCTTCATATTTATACTACATATAAAGTATATATAAACACACATTGTTTGCAATAATCCCTCAAGTGTGGCTATCAGACACCCAGGCATCATTTTCTGCTTTATATTTTGTAAACACATTTTATTTTTAATATCAGCCAACGTATAGGCTGATACCGACATGTGAGTGGCAGGTCGTTATGGGCTGATTGATTGCCATGTTTGATGGGCTCTGATTGGAGCAGAGCAGCAGTCTGGTAAACATCAGCTGTCTGGATGTTTTCTCCTCAACGGGTATCCGAGTTGTTTCGATCAATTTAGAAAACATCAGATATGGTCTGCTCTACTTGTAGCGTGCCAGATGTTTGCCTTCATATTCATACATAGAGTAAGGATGTGTATATATATCAGTTATTACTTTCATTGTGTGCTGCAGGAAGTTGGTCTGGGTTATTACACACAGATGAAGTTCTTTGAAGCTGATTTCAAGCAGAACAGCTGGTGGTTAAAATACAGGAAGTTTCATCTCTGCAGGCATCGACAGGACGGCTGAACTCATCTCAGCTCAGCTGGACGGATTTAAGAAGATTCACAGGTTTTATTTACAGAAAGAGAAACATCAACGTTACAGTGGATACGGTGCAGCCGTTAACTGCTGTTTATATTCACTAACTCTGAGTCTAGCATACTGACACACAGTACTCCATCAGTTCTCTGTAATACTCTGTCAGTACTTTGTAAATACTTCGTCAGTACTCCGCCAGTACTCCATCAGTTCTCTGTAAGTACTCCGTCAGTGCTCTTTAATTCTCCATCAGTTCTCTGTAATACTCCATCAGTTCTCTGTAATACTCCATCAGTGCTCTGTCAGTGCTCTGTAATACTCTGTCAGTGCTCTGTCAGTACTCTGTCAGTACTCTGTCAGTACTCTGTCAGTAGTCTGTCAGTGCTCTGTCAGTACTCTGTCAGTAGTCTGTCAGTACTCCGTTGGTTCTCTTTAATACTCTGTCAGTACTCCGTCAGTAGTTGCTGGTGTTCGGAGGTTTCCACACAGCGATGCTCCTTCCTGACTCCTGGTGGGCGTTGTGAGAGGTTGTGAGAGGTTCTGACTGTTTATGCGGTGGCTCTCATCCACACAGCTTAAACACATGTTTGTAGGCTTTTAAATAAAACCTGTACAGCACAGAGAATCTTTGAATAGCTGCTACCATGAATACATGATTGGATTTACATCGTCTCTTATAGCGAGAAAATAGCAGCTATTAATAATCTGAATAAGTGTCTTTTTTAAATTGCTCTTGGCTTCAGTTACAGAAGTCCATCACAGTAAATATGTCCTCATGTCCAGAACAGCAGCGTGGATGTGAGGCAGCTTCCAGTGAGGCGAGAAGAAGAGAGCGAGGCAGAAGCATGTGAAGTGATGATGAAGCACTTCCCACATGGTAGCGCTACTTCCTGTGTTTGCGTAAGCCTCCCTCTGGGACCCGGCCGATCGGCCCGGCTACCCTTCCCCTCCTCCACTCCTCCATCGGCCCGGCTGATGCAAGAACCTCTTCCACAAGCAAACGGCTGCAGAGCCCCGGCTGCAGAGCCAGGAGGCAGGAGGCAGGAGGCAGGAGGCAGCATCCAGCAGGACAGGAAACTTCAGGCAGTGACGAGACGTAAAGCCACATCCTGGATGTTATAATGGTTATCATAAGAACGGTTTCATGAGCTCCATGTTTAATAACATCAACGGTTGTGAATGCTGCATTGAGGTCAGGAGGATAAGAGAAAAAATAACCTTTAAGAAGATGCTTATTTAAGCAATATTACACTCAAGGGTGCGTTTTAACGTCAGTATTGGTACGACAGTTCACTGGTGGGTGTAAGCATCACTGAAGAGCCAGTCATCACGTTAAAACACACCCTCCAGTGTAATATAGAGATCATACAACATTATACAGCCAACTACATAAAATATATAATCTACATGTGTTCATACTGTGGAACAATTCATTCAAATTATAAAACTTTTTGTTAGTGCGATCTCCGTTTCCATGGCAACACATGGAGTATGACTAACAACTGGAAAAACAATCAGTCGTGTCAGTAGACTCTTATGTAACGTACTCCATGTTTACTACTCCAGGAAGTAGTCGGACCCTTAGCAACCACCCTAGCAACAGAGAGGATTTCTAGTCTCCAACTGAATAAATACAGAACATAGAAACACTAAACTGATCAGCTAGCTCAGTCTGGTTGGAACAAAGATATCTGATGAACAAAGATATCTGGTGAACACCGATATCTGATGAACAAAGATATCTGAAGGACAAAGATATCTGGTGAACAAAGATATCTGATGATGAACAAAGATATCTGGTGAACAAAGATATCTGATGAACAAAGATATCTGATGAACAAAGATATCTGATGAACAAAGATATCCATGTTCTCATGTGTTTTTAACATTTTAGCTCCGTGTCATGTGTTCAAACCAAACCGGTCCAGCTAGCCTCCACTAGGACTGTAAGTGTGTGACTATCCGTGGTGTTACGGTACGGGTGCTCGGAGCGACCAAAAAGGACCAAAAGAGACCCGACTTCACCAAATGGGTCATTTAATAGAACTATAACAAGTAGAAACTACATTATATTACATATTATATGAAACTCAGTTCTAATTCTATGTTCCCATTGAGGAGGTGGAGGGATATTTGTAGTGATGAGCAGGATGTGATGTCATGATGATATGTTCCAGATGTTCAGTTGACCAATCAGATCTCTGGGGCGGAGCTACTGGTTGAATAATGTTAGTTATTTCTACACCTAACAAAACCTGAGTTAACTGGCTTTATAAGAAAAGCTGGACTGAATCAGGCCGTGATTTGTTTAAGGTGATGCAGATTGTAATGAACCTATATGACGTCCTGCCACTGGAAGGAAACTGAACTGAGTTTCCAAATAGTTTATGTTATCATGCTGAAACGGACCGTTTAAATTAACAATTTGACATTTGCTTTTTTTTTTTTTTGGGGGGGGGGGGGGGGGCTGAGAGATAGATTAATGTCACTGTTATATTTCTTCATTCAATCACCAAAAACGAGGGAAACGGTGAGCCGGCTCCACTCAGACACTGTAACAAAACCCGCCTGCCAGCACGTCTGAAGCTCACTGACTGAAAGGTAATAGATCAGCTGATCTACAGCTGATTCACTGTTTACTGCTCGTTGGCTGCAGGAAGAAGCTTCATGTTGGAAAGAAAAGCATTGATCTTTTGTCCGACTCTGAAGGACAGCGAGTTCGTGTGAATCTTCCTTTAATGCATAAAGACACAAATAAAAGCCTCGTCATCAGGGTTGTATTATATCTGTAATCTATTGAAGCTGTTTTGATGTTTATTAGACTCCAGGTTGATTATTTGCTCTGAATGCTTTTGTTGGTCAACTTTTACATCAACACTCTGTACTCTGGGACAAATGATGCAGAGAAATGTAGGAATCAGCAGTGGACTTCGTGTTGGTCCTGTCGGCCAACCTTCAGCGGAGGAGCATTGCGACAGAGAGCCTGCTGCTGTGTTTGTCTCCAGGCTTTTTCAGTCCCACTTGGTCGGTTGTGTGGTTTGATTCGGTGGTTCGTCTCTCGTCTGCTTCCCGTCACCGCTGCCTCTTTTGTCTGTGACGCTCGCTGAGCTGAGCACACTGTCGCTGTGTCTCCTCCTCCCAGCTGCCTCCTCTCCCCTCCCGGCAGCGTTGGGCTGTGTTGGTAGTCAGTGTTATGGTGTCCATTTCCTGTGTTGGTGACTATCAATAGAGTCTGGGTGTTGCAGCCTTTGGTAACACGGCTGACATTTTTATTTTCCTCTTTGACCGTTTCTGGGTTTTTATTCGTTCGTTGTACGTAGCTCACTTTATCATTCTTCTTGCTTCTGGCTGCATCCCAGCTTCATCAGCTGTTGTTGTTGGAAGCACGTGTTGTATGAATGGCTTCACCGAACAGAACAGGAAGTGTAACCGGAGCTCTCTTGTGCAACTGTAGAGTCACGCTGGAGCCTGCAGCGTGCATCACTGCCTGCTGCTGTCACTTTTAGACGTTTCCTGTGTAGATAACTGGCCATTAAACATATCCAACATTTGAACAGACATGAAACTCTGTTTTTATTCAGAAAAAGTGAGTAGTGAAATTTAAGACCCAGATTTACCAGAAGTCAGCCGGCATTCAGATGTGATGATGGTGACCCACAGACCTGGTCCTCCTGACCTGTGTACTGTAGACGCCTTCGGTGGTTCCTGATGGACCCGCTGACAGGTGACGATCTCTGAGTGATAGGAGCCTCATTAAAGGTGGTGATGGTGACCTTCAGATAAGCACAGCGCTGCAGTGGTTCACATCTGATTCAAATATTACTAAACATAAATAATACTGCAGCATAGTCCTGTTTGGACATAAACATAATTCTACTTTTTTTTCTTTTTTTTCCTTGATTTATTATGATAAAGTACAGTTATAATTTAGATCTTGTAGGCTCTGGTCACACCCGTCACCTCACATCCAACACATACAGAACATTTATAGCCCAACTAGTAGTCCTGGTCAGTAATATCTCAACAAATTTAAGATGATAACTTGGTACAGACGTTCTCATGAATGTGCCCTCGGAATGAGTTGTAATTAATTTGATCCCCTGACCTCATCTAAAGCCATGATCAGGACTAAATGTCATCACAATGTCATGACCAACCACCTGTAACCCTCACAGAAAAATCATGAGTTTTCCATGTTTTCCCGATGGGATGCATGTGATCACAAGTATGACGCATGTTTACCACATGTTGCAACCACAGACTGGATAGAAAAGAGTTCGTAGCTTCAGGTCTGAAAAATGAGGCAGAAGTGTCTTCAGCTGCAATACCAGCGAGTGCCACTAGAGGTCGGCTCCAAAAAGCCTCCGGCTCCATAGACTCCCATTCAACTTCTCTCATCAAATCCAAAGTGAATAAAATGTGTCCATCAGTTCTCTCGGTGTTGTTAGCTAAAGTCACTCCTTCTTCTTAGTTTTCTGGAGGTCCATCTGAAAATAATCCCTCATTCATTAGAAAAGAAGATTCAAGAAGACCTGTTTTTGGGGGCGTGTCTGTTTGATTGACAGGCCTGTGGTGCAGTCAGGTTACAGCTATCGGTGGGTGGGACGTAGCATCGTCAGGTTTCCGATCAGATCGGTCAGATCCACCGCTGGCTCCTCCCCCAGCTCGTCCAAATATGGTCACTTTCTGCTCCAAAAATATGTGGAAAACTTTTCACATGGGAATCTACATGGACTTCTCACATTACACCATGAAATGTTCCAAAACCAAATGTTTCCCATACAGGTTTCACATGTGCACAATCACGTGTCATGTGCTCACATGTGATCACAAGTTTTTGCACATGGCTTTTCTGTGAGGGAAAACTAATCTCATCCTGTCAGTCAGAATTTTCACAGATTTGTTATTTATAATGATTAAATGTCCAAGTGAAGTTTACTGTTTCCCTGTAGACATCAGCTGTGAAATGTCCTGCCTTCATAACATGTCTCTTTCGTAACAGCGATAGCCACACATGAGGCATCATTCATATATAAAGAATATCAGCCATTATATCAATATGGGAATATTTGGACTCCCTCATACTGATATCTGTGTCGGGCCTTTCCACAGTAGCTGGCTGTGTTTGTGTCTATAGCAGCACCATATAGACTAACACCATTGTGCTGCTCTGAATAAACACGGAGCAGAAGTGCTTATGTCCCTTTGTATGTTTGATTTGGGTTCACAATGAAGGTGTTCATTCACCCTGCCACTCTCCTGCCATACTACTTCAGCACTTCTCCTGTTAGAGCTGAATGCTCAAAAGGAAACGGTCAGAAAAGATTTTCACTCGACGTAGACTTTCAAATCTGTCCTGTTGAATGGAGCTGGACTTCAAACAAAAGGCAAAATAGTAATGATAATCAGTGTCGCTGTGCATTGACTGAAGACTGCAGGACTGGATGTGGGAGTCGGTGCAGCCCTGCCATGCGCTGTAGTTTGGGCTGCTGGGTGTAAGCCGGCTGCTTTTAGTGACGGCCTGAAGCCTCCAGCTGAGCCGTCCTTCTTCATGGAGCTGTTGCTGTTAAGCAAGTTGCAGCCGTGAGGGAGACGGCTCTAATTATACGGTGTCCCGTGTCAGGGCTCCCCTCCAGCACTGATGCTGCACAGCACACAGTCACAATCTTGACCCACTGCAAAGTATGTTTTCACAGGTTTCTGTTTAGATTCTTTGTGAACCGGCGACACCAACAGGAGCTGATCCAAAAATCACAAACATTACATTCGTGTGAGGTATAAATTCCCTCCGACCGACCGTCTCCCTTTAAATCCTCATCAGTCAGCTCACACTGCTGATACTAAGGCTGCTGGGACTTCTTATATTCAGCATTTACAGTTGGTAAGGTTACTTTCAACTCTCACACACGCTCCACTAAAGGTCCACATACCAGCCTTTTCTGGGTTTTCCTACCATAGCTCTTGGCTGTCAGCAGTCTTGGGAAGACACTCTGTGACTACGATGCAAATTTAAGGACAGTGAGATGTGGTTGAAAGCTAGTAAGTATGTGAAATGTTCCCAGGAGTCATAACGTAAGTAGATGAAATAATCCAAAAACGTCATTTTGATTTTAATTAAAGTTTTTGACGGGACACAGTTATTTGAGAAATTTATTTTCAACTCGAGGCGCCTTTGGATCGTCTTCTAGATCGCTTTGTGATCTCCACCAGCATATTAACTTCTTCTGGAGCTTTTAGCTGCATCTCATGGTCTTCATCAGCTAGTTACAGTCATGTCTGTCCACTGAGGAAGATGATGGTGATGATGCAGCTGAAAGCTTCAGAGAGTAGATGTTTAAAGGAAGGGGCACTTTGAAGGTGATGTACAGTATGAAGCATAATTCACTCTTATCAACCATAGAAAAAAAAGATCCATAGAGAGTGTGGTGAGCAGGAACGTTGGTGGAAAGGTAAACAGGAAGAGAGGAAGGAGGTTTGTTTATGAAGTGTTCTGGTTTGTGAGCCAATCTTCACAAAGGCCGACGCTGCTGCTAAAGAACATTGTGTTCTGGGCTGGAGAGGGGCCCCATCCTTGTGTGTGTGTGTGTGTGCGCGTCCTAATTACACGAGGTAGTGAGGCGGACCACCATGAGGAGGATTAAAGAGAAAAAGACTGATGTTAAATGTTCCTGGATAGTTTGTTGGGGTATTTTTGACAACCTATTGTCTACATTCCTTTCCAGAGCTTTGCTTTCCAGACATTTAATTTAGAAGAATAAAACTGTTGCTGCTCACTGAGGCGCATGCACGCACACAAAACATGTGTGTGTGTGTGTGTGCGTGCAACATGCTTGCAAACACACATGATTTTCAGCACACACACTCTTACATAATTCCACAGCGGCCTTTAGTAAATGTTAAATACGTTTCCTGTGTTGTTCCTTTCTGTGAAACGTAGTTGTTGTTGTTGTCTGTCGACCTGTTGTCAGTGTGAGATGAACTCAGCCACACAACCACGACTGTCATCAGCAAATTACACAGATCGCACAATAACACACCAACAGTCAACAAGTGCTGGCGACCTTTTGTCCTCGCCACATAACCGCTGTGTTCCTCTGCTGTGACTGACAGCCGTTAACCATTACAGACTTTACTAACACTCCGGATCACGCTGCCCCCCCCCCCCCCCGCTCCCACCGGTACATACACACACACACACTCCACCCCCTTCACTTGGGCCGCCCCCCATCCCCCCAGGTTGTTGCATATCGCTGCACTCCTGGAGTTGGAGTGTGACACAATAACAGAGCAGCTCACCGACTCGCTTGTTTTGGTTCTCGCTGACTTTCTGCAGTTCAGAGAATGTTTTCAGTGCTTGTGTGTGTCGTGTTGTCAGTTTTTGAGATCCCGGGATGATAAACTCCTCCGAGCCCTCCGGGTGGATTTGGTTGCTTGTGAAAGAGCTTCTGAATGTTACATGAGTGCTGATGACAGAGAGGCTATTTATACCGCTGTTGTTTTGGAATATTTCGTGCTGGAAGGGAGTGTTTTGGAGCTCCGCCCTCACGTGGCCATCGACGTCCAGAGTCCACCGTTTGCTCGGCCCGTGTGTGAACAGTAGCCGTTAGGAAAACATTTGTTCACGCAAACAGTCGGAGCGGACACGCAACAAAGACACCCCACACTGAACCGACACGCCACGCCACGGTGACACGCCGAACCAACACCCCACACCAAACCGCCATGCCACGCAACAAAGACACGCCACACCGAACCGACACACCACGCCACGGTGACACGCCGAACCGCCACGCCACACCGACACAACATGCAGCAAAGACACACCACACCGAACTGCCACGCCACACCGACACAACATGCAGCAAAGACACACCACACCGAGTCACACCGCCACGCCACGCAACAAAGACACACCACACTGAACTGAAACTCCACACCGACACGACGCGCAACAAAGACACCCCACACCGAACCGACACGCCATGCCACGGTGACACGCCGAACCAACACCCCACACCGAACCGCCACGACACGCAACAAAGACACCCCACACTGAACCGACAAACCACGCCACGGTGACACGCCGAACCGCCACACCACACCGAACCGCCACGCCACACCGACACAACACGCAGCAAAGACACACCATACCGAACTGAAACGACACGCTATGCCACGGTGACACGCCGAACCAACACCCCGCACCGAACCGCCACGACACGCAACAAAGACACGCCACACCGAACCAACCCGCCACACCAACACACCACACCGACACGACACGCAACAAAGACACCCCACACTGAACCGACACGCCACGGTGACACGCTGAACCGACACCCCACACCGAACCACCACGCCACACCGCCACGACACGCAATAAAGACACGCCACACCGAACCGACACGCAACAAAGACACGCCACACCGAACCGACACGCCACACCGCCACGACACGCAACAAAGACACGCCACACCGAACCAACACGCCACACCGCCACAACATGCAACAAAGACACGCCACACCAAACCGACACGCCACACCGAACTGACACGCCACACTGAGCCGACACGCCACATCGAACCGACACACCACACCATCACGACACGCAACAAAGACACCCCACACCGAACCGCCACGCCACGGTGACACGCCGAACCGACACCCCACCACGACATGCAACAAAGACACGCCACACCGAACCGACACTCCACACCGAACCGACACCCAACACCGAACCGACACGCCACCACGACATGCAACAAAGACACGCCACACCGAACCGACACTCCACACCGAACCGACACGCCACCACGACATGCAACAAAGACACGCCACACCGACACTCCACACCGAACCGACACCCAACACCGAACCGACACACCACAATGAACCGACACCGAACCGACACCCAACACCGAACCGACACCCTACACCGAACCGACACTCCACACCGAACCGACACTCCACACCGAACCGACACCCAACACCGACACGACACACCGAACCTTTTCTCAGAAGTCACCTGACTCCTGGCGACCTGCTGACCTCTCCAGCTTGTGACGTAAGAATATTGTTTTTCTGTGACGCCGGCTGTCTGTCCTGACATCCGCATCAGTGTGTGTGTGTGGTTTGCGATGGGACGGTAGATGTTTTCAGACCAAACAGTTGTCAGGACTTTCTTCAGAGGAACTTCCCCTCAGAGAGTTTCCTCCAGAACTAAACAGGTTCTGAGAACGTTTTCTGTTTGTCTTCACACCTCCAACAGTTAGATTAAAACAGAGGAGATTAAAAAAAAAAAGTCCCACAAAACAGAGTAACAGGAACTTGAAAGGTTCTAAATTGTGAACTGTGAAATGGTTCCTGCGGTTACGTAGCATATCGGTTCCCCCGGCCTCATGGTGACCCCCCCCCCCTCCAGATTGCACTGCAGAATATATCCTCATTATGTAATCCCTCCCAAACCCCCTCCACCACCACCACACATACAGTCAGAGACCGGTGGCCCCTCCCCCACCACCAGCTGCCCCAGCTGGAGGAGTAACTGTATGGGGTTGGAAGAACTGAGCTACTTACAAACCGCATGAACAGGCCCATGAGGCTGGGGTCAAAGGTCAGCTGACTCCATTATGTCACAGTGCTGCAGCCAGCTATAAGGCTGCAGGAATGGGTTGAAGGCCGTGAGAGAGTCTGGACCACTTTCTGTTGTTGTGGTAAATATCTGTGTATTGTTTACCCTAAACAGTATTTTATTTAACCTTTGGTAGATTTTAATGAAGAGTTTTGCATTTACACCACTTTACACCACCCAGCATATGTTGGAGGATATAAGGCCAGAACTTCCAGATCGATATTAATTATTTTGCAAGTTTGATACTTACTATTAAATACTACAGTACTATGGCAGCTTTGCAGGATTATTCAGATGAATTATATACAACTCTGTTTCTGAAAAAGTTGGGACGCTGTGTAAACTGTAAATAAAAACACTTCGCAAAAGTCATTAACCCATATTTAATTACAAATAGACCAAAGACAACATATCAAGTGTTGAAATGGAGAAACTTTTATTGCTTTATGAAAAATATGGTGCTTATTTTGAATTTGATGTCAGCAACACACCTCAAAATAGTTGAGACAGGGTCAAGAAAAGACTGGAAAAGTTGTGGAAAGCTGATAAAAACAAACACCCGGAAAACTGTCCTGAGGTCTGATGGATCACAATCTGAGATTCTGTTTGGAAATCATGGACGCTGCATCCTCCAGGTTAAAGAGGAGAGGGACCATCCAGCTTGTTATCAGCTCAGTTCTAAAGCCAGCATGGTACAGGATGCATTAGTGCACATGGCATGGGTAGCTTGAACATCTGGAAGGAAGCATTAATGCTGAATGATACAGTGGGTACGGAAAGTATTCAGACCCCTTTAAATTTTTCACTCTTTGTTTCATTGCAGCCATTTGCTAAAATCAAAAAAGTTCATTTTATTTCTCATTAATGTACACTCAGCACCCCATCTTGACAGGAAAAAAACAGAAATGTAGAAATTTGTGTAAATTTATTAAAAAAGAAAACCTGAAATATCACATGGTCATAAGTATTCAGACCCTTTGCTCAGTATTGAGTAGAAGCACCCTTTTGAGCTCGTACAGCCATGAGTCTTCTTGGGAATGATGCAACAAGCTTTTCACACCTGGATTTGGGGATCCTCTGCCATTCTTCCTTGCAGATCCTCTCCAGTTCCGTCACGTTGGATGGTGAACGTTGGTGGACAGCCATTTTCAGGTCTCTCCAGAGATGCTCAATTGGGTTTAGGTCAGGGCTCTGGCTGGGCCAGTCAAGAATGGTCACAGAGTTGTTCCGAAGCCACTCCTTTGTTATTTTAGCTGTGTGCTTCGGGTCATTGTCTTGTTGGAAGGTGAACCTTCGGCCCAGTCTGAGGTCCAGAGCACTCTGGAAGAGGTTTTCTTCCAGGATATCTCTGTACTTGGCCGCATTCATCTTTCCTTCAATTGCAACCGGTCGTCCTGTCCCTGCAGCTGAAAAACACCCCCATAGCATGATGCTGCCACCACCATGTTTCACTGTTGGGATTGTATTGGGCAGGTGATGAGCAGTGCCTGGTTTTCTCCACACATACCGCTTAGAATTAACGCCAAAAAGTTCAATCTTGGTCTCATCAGACCAGAGAATCTTATTTCTCATAGTCTGGGAGTCCTTCATGTGTTTTTTGTCAAACTCTATGAGGGCTTTCATATGTCTTGCACTGAGGAGAGGCTTCCGTCGGGCCACTCTGCCATAAAGCCCCGACTGGTGGAGGGCTGCAGTGATAGTTGACTTTGTGGAACTTTCTCCCATCTCCCTACTGCATCTCTGGAGCTCAGCCACAGTGATCTTTGGGTTCTTCTTTACCTCTCTCACCAAGGCTCTTCTCCCACGATTGCTCAGTTTGGCTGGACGGCCAGGTCTAGGAAGAGTTCTGGTCGTCCCAAACTTCTTCCATTTAAGGATTATGGAGGCCACTGTGCTCTTAGGAACCTTGAGTGCTGCAGAAATTATTTTGTAACCTTGGCCAGATCTGTGCCTTGCCACAATTCTGTCTCTGAGCTCCTTGGACAGTTCCTTCGACCTCATGATTCTCATTTGCTCTGACATGCACTGTGAGCTGTAAGGTCTTATATAGACAGGTGTGTGCCTTTCCTAATCAAGTCCAATCAGTTTAATTAAACACAGCTGGACTCCAATGAAGGAGTAGAACCATCTCAAGGAGGATCAGAAGAAATGGACAGCATGTGAGTTAAATATGAGTGTCACAGCAAAGGGTCTGAATACTTATGACCATGTGATATTTCAGTTTTTCTTTTTTAATAAATTTGCACAAATTTCTACATTTCTGTTTTTTTCTGTCAAGATGGGGTGCTGAGTGTACATTAATGAGAAATAAAATGAACTTTTTTGATTTTAGCAAATGGCTGCAATGAAACAAAGAGTGAAAAATTTAAAGGGGTCTGAATACTTTCCGTATCCACTGTATATTCAGGTTTTGGAGCAACATATGCTGCCATCCAGACAACGTCTCTTTCAGGGAAGGTCTTGTTTATTTCAGCAGAACAACGTCCAACCACATTCTGCACGTATTCCAACAGCATGGTTCTCTAGTAGAAGAGTCCGCTGATAAACTGGCCTCCTGCAGTTCAGACCTGTCAATCATTGAAAACATCTGGAGCAAAAATCTTGGTGCGCTCCTCATGCTGTGATCCAGCTTCGCTGTTTCAGGAAAATATGATTAAAATAACATATCCTCAAACGTTATGAGTTTACACTCATTACTTTTCAAATCCCAACCTTCCTTATGCTTCTGTTGCTGGCATTTCAGTATCTCTACAGTGTTTTCCGCAGACTTTGTGTTATTTCCCTGTAACGTGGAGTTAACTCCCTCTAAGATAGAAGTGATAAAAATATCTATTCAGAAAAAGCCGTGGTCGTCATTAATAGGAAGTTGTGGTGTTGTGTACTTTGGATCTGATCCAGGGTGTGTTTTGTGTGCTGGCGCTGACAGCTGCTGCAGGATAAAAGACTTCTCCAACTGATTGTGTGTCTCTTCTCTTCCAGGAAACACCCAACTCTGTTTTCCTGGTCATGGAGGTGAGTACAGGAACGTGACTGTCAGTATACTCGTCTCGTGTTGTTTCTCGTGTTGAGAAAAATGTGTTGTCAGTGCAGTAGTACTCCAGGCCTTCATTAGAGTACTGGTTCACCCCCAGCACCGGCTCTCAGCATGTGGTCTTCCCCTGATGTAGACTTCAACTGCTGTCCTGCTGCCAGGCCTCTCTCTGTCTCCTCATTGTGTCCAAATGTTCTCCACTTTCTGTACTCGTTGCGCAACCTTCTCAGCTGGCTGCAGGGTAGAAAACAAACCATGACTGCACCTCAAGTTACTCCCTAAAAATACGCCCCTCTGTTTTCTAGGAATCACATTCCCTGGAAGCTTCTGCTTCCAGTCTTCTTTTGGTCAAAGCTTCGACAGCTCTGCAGCACATGCCAGCAGTTCTGAGTAGGACGAGGTTACAGTCATCTGGGGGTGTAGACACTGTTTGTGCATGATGTTGTTTTCAGAGTGAAAACGGGTGAAGACACGACAAGCAGCTGGTTGTTAGATAAATGACTTTTCACAGATATATTTCAGATATCAGGAGTTGCCATGTCCTTCCTGCAGGAGGAAGCATGGACCTCACTCTGGCTGAACCGGTGCTGAAGCCTCATGTTTTGCTTAGCTGAAAAAAGGCTTGTCTTACTTAAACATTGGTGGAAGTATCAAATAAAAGTGGTATAAAAAGATGAGCGTGCTGAGCAGGGTGTAATTCCAGAAAAAGAGTCCCGTGAACCTCTGAACACGGAAGAAAAAACCTCAGTTCAGGTGTCGGACCAGCGAGTGCCTGAAACAGAGATGTTCAGTGCAGCAGTTAGTCATACAGACACAGACGTTTGAATCGGGCTCAGATACTTCCTGTTAAACTATAAGCAACCAAACAGAGGGGGCAACAGGTTCAAATTCTTAAAGTGGATCGATGCCTCCGCCGTCACTGACAAATCCAGAATCTCTGAACGTATAAATACTTTACATGTCAGTGGTTTCACTGAAACTACACCACTGAAAGGCCGTTCTCTGTTTGTGACATGGAGGCTTTAAGTTTCCACATCACATTTAGGAAGTTGTAAATCCAGGATTGGCGTCCAAACTAGTTATTAAATTATGTTGCAGGCTGGAGAGAAGCTTTCCACTTTGAGCAGAACAGTTTAAAAACAGCCTTTTAATGTCAAATATCATCGTGTCCAGGGAAGGTCAAACGTCCAAGAAAAGGAACAACAGTGTTCAGTGGACAGAGATTAGAAATGTTGAAAATCTATAGATAGTGGACACATGATGTGAATCATATGCTGTGGTGTTCACAGTCACATCTTAACCCAACTAAACACCTAGGGGACATTTTGTCTTGGAGCAAAGTCAGCCTCCGTTTGTTTTCTAAGGGACACGAGTGAGATCCCAGGAAACACCTGGTGCCGCTACAGGTCGGCTCCAAAAAGCCTCCGGCTCCATAGACTCCCATTCAACTTCTCTCATCAAATCCAAAGTGAATAAAATGTGTCCATCAGTTATCTCGGTGTTGTTAGCTAAAGTCACTCCTTCTTCTTAGTTTTCTGGAGGTCCATCTGAAAATAATCCCTCATTCATTAGAAAAGAAGATTCAAGAAGACCTGTTTTTGGGGGCGTGTCTGTTTGATTGACAGGCCTGTGGTACAGTCAGGTTACAGCTATCGGTGGGCGGGACGTAGTATCGTCAGGTTTCCGATCAGATCGGTCAGATCCACCGCTGGCTCCGCCCCCAGCTCGTCCAAATATGGTCACTTCCTGCTCCGAACTAGCAAAGATGGCGACGGACAGAATCTGAACTGGAGGATTCATAACGTTCACAAACCAACGATGACATCACTGATGGACGATGACATCACTGATGGATGATGGTTGAACTGACAACAAGAAGGCGATGCAGTGATCGGTCAACACAATCATTGGTGTGGCTTCACTTTTTGTATGTCTCCTGCCTCCTTAACATCTGAGGGTGACTATGTGGAGGATTGGAACGCTGACTGGCCTGCAGCAGTGGGTCAAAGACGTGATGTCACAGGGTTTGTTGACGTCTTCACTTTTAGACAGAGCATCAAACCACTGAAGAAGGTCATATCAGAGATCAGAGAACAGGAACTCACTGTTACCTCGTGTTGCTCTTCGTCTGATAACCGTACAGGAAGCTCTGTATAAGATCCCTGTTCCATCATGCTTCTTACACACAAACCACACATCATGCACAGACGCACTAGAACACATGCACAACACCAACATGTTGTATTTACTGCTGATGGTGACTGTTTGTCTCCCCACACATAGTACTGTAACGGAGGGGATCTGGCTGACTATCTGCAAGGTAAGCATCACACTAATCTGTCTGCCTCTCTCACACACACACACACACACACACACACACAGACAGACAGAGACACAGATTATTGTTCATCAACACAAAAGTTGTTAATGCTGCAGAGGAGGAAGAGCCATGTGACTGCAGTCACTATGAGTGTAGGCAGAGGAGAGGGTGCAGTCATCATCTGGAGTAATGGAAGCTTGTATCTTGTTGGGAAGTGAAGGAATGTGTGTGTGTGTGTGTGTGTGTGTGTGTGTGTGTGCGTGCTTTCTATGTGGGGGGGAATGAGTGTGTGTGGGAATCACTGCAGCTCTGTACAAAGCCTCCCCGCCCCCTTTCCGGCAGCACACTGTTCATGTCATTGTGATGGTTTCTAATAAAAGGTCAGCATTTCAGGCCGTAGAGTAGCAAGTCAGATTAAGATGCTGTGATTCACACGGGACATTCAAAGCGAGGTTTAGACTAATTTCCATGACTCAGATACTAAACAGTAAACATGCGGGAACATCACAAATCAAGCCAGAGACCAACTCATCCAGTTTCAGCCAGTAGTTCGGTGTTACCGCCGGGGTGTAGTCCTCCTTATGTTGTCAGTGACGACAGACGGGATCTGAGGCTGCAAGCAAGAAAAACAGAATGTCAAGTTTCATGTTTATGTTTTTGCAGTTTAGACGACAGAGATTCCTGTTTGAGTCGGCAGTCTGGGAAAAGACAAAACGTCCAACACGTGGAGCAGATGAACTAAAATATAACAAGTTACTTTCATCCTGATGCATATCAATGCTTTTTAATTATCTTCGCCTGAAGGAACTTTCATGAGCTTTAAAATAAAAACACATTTGTGAACTGAGGAGGATCTCTGGAGCTCTTACAGCTAAATCACATGTGGTGACTCGGATGAAAACCTTCATTGAAGAGTTTTTGGTGAGATCTGATAAACACACTCTGCCAATATGTTTTTCAGTGCACATTAATGTAACATACATGTCAGGTGTCCATAAAGAGGTGAAAGCTCCCCTGGACACTCAGTGTTGTTGCAGTAGCCGCGAATACAGTTCCAGCTTCACAGTTCAAATCAGGCCGAGTGGCAGCTGGCCAAAACCTCTCTTAGATAACCACACGTGTTTACACTCAGCTACATAAAGCACTGATTGTGTTACTGGAGCTGCGTTCTTATCGCTGTACCTTTGCATGCTGTAACTGCCCCACATGTCTACTGTAGCAGTGGGATCAGACCCTCCGGGGGTCCGGGAGCCTCTGCTTGAGTAACAGCAGTAGTTGTGAAATGAAGGCTGAGGGTCCTAGAGCCCTGGGCAGCGTTGTGTTGGCCTCTGTGTTGCTGTGAACACTGCGTAGGTAACAACCTTCCTAATTATACAAGAGGATCTCTCTCGTGAATGATTCAACTACTTGCACAACTTTTCCATGTTACAAGTTGGTCCGCTGTGGTGGGCAAAGAGCAGCTCACCCCCCAAATCCCAGATTAATGTCGATAAGCTTCCTGGTTTGATGTATGCCTGCACTGTAATCACAATGGCCTGATAGAGAGGCAGAGAACGAGTGAGAGAGAGAGCGAGAGAGAGAGAGGAATCCTCTTAGTCTCACATCGGATTAGATTTATTTCACTACCACGGGGAGGAGGACCTTCACTGTTTACCCCAGGATTATTACTGTAACATGCTAATTATTAGCTTTGATCAAGTGAGGCTAGAGAGCACTTTTTGGGGAATGATCTGTACTTGTGATGTCAAAGCAGCTGCAGTGCAAAAAAACGGTCTTTACTCTGCAGCCTGAGTTCAGACCAATTACACTCATTAAGGTGCTTCATTAATGGCAGGAAGCACCTGAATGCGATCAATAAGACACATATCTGGGGACACAATGGACAAGAAGAGGTCTCTTTATATCTTAATGAGCATCAGCATCCTCAGCAGCATTTTAAACATCAGTCCTCTGTGTCTCTTCCTCTTGTCCAGCTAAGGGGACGCTGAGAGAGGACACGCTGCGTGTCTTCCTGATGCAGATCGCGGCCGCCATGCGCATCCTCAACAGCAAAGGGATCATCCACCGCGACCTCAAGCCGCAGAACATCCTGCTGTCGTACTTGGGTCGCAAGAAGTCTAACATCAGCGGCATCCGCATCAAAATAGGTAACAGAAGAAGAAACCACTTGTTGGTTTCTGTCGGTGTGGAGCACATGACTGCTGATGGATTATTGTTATTTTGTCATGACTATATCATACAATACAGTAGGATTTCATTTACCAGTGTCTGGCGAAAAGAGAATAATCTGTATATTACTTCTAAAAGTAATGTGCCCTGCTGTCGCTCTGACTTTTGAAGGTCCTGGGAGGTGATTTTATTTGCCCATCAGAAGAATATCTACTTTGCTGTTCACACTCTTGTAATTAAAATATCCTGCCACCTCTGGAGGTGTTCTCCACCTCCATCTCAGCGTTGGGTTATTGTTCCCAGTGTTTGTCTCCTAGGCGTTCTCCACTAACCCAACAACAGTGGTTTGTGTCAGCAGTAATAACGACACCTTTCATGCTTGTGTCCTGCAGCTGACTTCGGCTTTGCACGGTACCTCCAGAGCAACATGATGGCAGCCACGCTATGTGGGTCACCCATGTACATGGTCAGTGGGTTTTACTCTACATGTTCTGTGTGTGTCTCCAGTTTCAGCTTTTAAACAAATGCCCGCCTGCTCTTTCAGCAGCTTGTTATATAACTCTCCCTGTTGTGGCTCTTTTCCGGTGACCTCTCGACCTCTCCTCCTCTCTCAGGCCCCAGAGGTCATCATGTCCCAGAACTACGATGCCAAGGCTGACCTGTGGAGCATTGGGACAGTCATCTACCAGTGTCTGGTCGGCAAGCCACCGTTCCAGGTGAGTTAACGCACAATAAATTGATAACAAACAGGTGTGTTGATGCGTCTGTCAGCGCATCTCATTTTTAATATTCATATTTTCAGGCCAACAGTCCCCAAGACCTGAGGATGTTTTATGAGAAGAACAAGAATCTTCAGCCCATGTAAGTCCTCCACCTTAAAACAGTCCCTTCAGGAAATAATAATAATAATTAACGCAACTTCAAGCAAACGCCACAATATTTGTGGGAGCTTGCAATTTTTTTTTGTGCTGAAAATATTAATGACATAAAATAAAAATTTTCAAACAAAACTCACTTTGTTAACAAAAATAACGCCTCATTTACAATCAGAAAGACTCTGCTCCTGTTTTAATATAATAGTTTTCTCCACACGTCCAGTTGTCAGAGACGTCTCTTTGTTTGTTTCATCCAGCAGGTCTATGTGTTGAATGAACATGAATTAAACAGCATCTAAAGCTCTTATTTTGAAAGGCTGATGCAGTCCTTGTTTCTATATTCCAGTCACAGACGGTCTGTTCTGGAAACATACGCAGCTTTTAGGACCTTTTATCGCCACGGTTTTCTAAGTTTAATAAATACATAAAAAAGATCAGAACTAAAATATTTCTGTGAAGTGCAGCAGGATTATTATCACAGGAAGTGATTACAGATTTATTATTTTATTAGGTAGTAATTAAAAAAAAAAAAACATTTTTCTTTCTCAATTTGACATTTTTTCTAATTCCTGCAATTTTAAAAAGTCAGTTAAACCTCCACAAATTACATTGACATTTTTGAGAAAATCTGCCCCAAAATCAAACATTTCTGATCCCATTTTTAATTTTTTTTTTTTTATTGTACTCTATTAATCCCCGAGTGGAAATTCTTGCTACAGCAGCATCCCGAGGGGAGCTGCTGCAACAGGCTGCCACGACCGCGGCGCCAACTAACCTGAGGTGCATGTTTTTGGGTTTCTTACCCAGCATCCCGAGGGAGACTTCACCACAACTTGGTGACCTTTTGCTGGGGCTGCTGCAGAGGAACCAGAAGGACCGGATGGATTTCGGTGAGTGCTGACAGTAAAGTAACAGGAAACAATAACTGGATTGCGTGTTGGTATTTGTTAAAACCGTCTCTCTCTGCAGACACGTTTTTCAGCCATCCTTTCCTGGAGCCTTCGTCCACCATTAAGAAATGTAAGAATGTCCTCAGCAGCAGTATTTGTGTTTGTGTTGGTCCCACCTGAAGCAGGACTAACTGTGTCCGTCCCCCTCAGCGTGTCCGGTGCCGGTCCCCAGCGCCTCCAACGCTGTGACGGACAGTTCCTGCGGCAGCTCGCCGTGCATCCGCTACAACTCTCCTCCTGTGAGTCTGATGTGATATTATGAAGCCTCATTCAGAGGGGATTACACTCTCACTGCTGGGAGCTGATCAAATATTAACCACGCCTCCTATTGGGTCTGTTCACTGCTTCTAGTACAAACACTACCCGGATGTCTAAACCTGCTGTCCAAAAATGGAAAACCAACAGAGCCTTCATAAATAAGAGTAAATTGAGTCTCCTCCGACAGCAGCGGTGGGAATGCAGAGCAGTCAGTTACCAGGATGTCAGAGCTCTCTGGAACAATGTGATTACATTAGTCTGACAGTCAGCACTGCCTGGAAGCTTAAAGTGCATCATTCAGGAGACACACTACAACTCAATCCTCTTCTCCTTCTCTCTTCTTTCTCTCCTCCTCCTTCTCTCCTTCTCTCCTCCTCTCCTTCTCTCCTCCTCATCCTCTCATCCTCCTTCTCCTCCTCCTCCTCTCCGTCTGTGAACACTCAGTCTCTCCCAGACATGCAGACTCTAGCAGAAGACGGCCTGTCGTCTCCTCCCCTCGGCCCGCCCAACTTCCTGCAGCTGTCCAAGGAGTCTGCCGGGAGCACGAGCAGTAAGAACTCCTCCTGTGACACTGATGACTTCGTCCTGGTGCCTCACATCGCTACCGACAGCTGTAAGCAGCAACAGTCACTCTCACACCTCCACTTTCTACTCCTGGAGCTCAGGAGCTGTGCTCCAATGTCTCCGAGCAGATGACTGTTTCTATGGAGAGCGTAGGGCTGAGCAGTGTCAATGAATTTATTTCTATATCAGCTGATACTGAGGTCTGCTGTGTCACACGGTCTCACACGGTGCCAGACAGCAGCTGCTACGCAAACTCAGAGCCACAGACTCTCAGCAGCAACCCACATTAGCTCTGCTGCTAAGGTGTCCTCCTCATGTAGCTCTCAACGTAACGGCTTGAACTCACCACCAAACAAACAGTCAGAGAGGAAAAGAGCACTGCTAGTATGGATCTGTAGACGTCAACTGATCAGCTGCGTGCGGCACATTAAAGTGCATGCAGACATGCAGGTGACCATCCAGCCTTCCTCTCTAGCAGCAGGAACAACAGACCGTCACATGCAGCCACGGCTGCTTCACTGTCTTTCACTGGCTGCAGTGTAACTGTAATACAAATAATACAAATGTGATGTGAAGAGATGGCTGACTGGGTTTCACCTTCAGGTTAAGACTCCTGTGGTTCAGGTAAACATGACCAACAATCATACAAGCTGCAACCGGAATGAATTAAGTAAACAAAAGTAGATAAAGGTCTTTAATCTTGAGTGTTAAACCTCCTCAAACCCACTCGGTGAAATGTTCAGACAGCTCAGGACTCGTGTCAGACTCAGTCTCAGTTTGGATTTTAAGTGTTGAGCTCTGAACATTAATCTGCTGTGACTAATTCACCAAAACAACAGCAGGGTGTCTTTATCTAATGCTGCTGTGTGTGAGCGTGTGTGTATGTGTGTGTGAGAGAGAGAGTGTGTGTGTAGAGGGAATCT
Source organism: Brachyistius frenatus (assembly GCF_029030835.1). Taxonomy (NCBI): domain Eukaryota; kingdom Metazoa; phylum Chordata; class Actinopteri; family Embiotocidae; genus Brachyistius; species Brachyistius frenatus. The sequence goes on along the minus strand of NW_027211001.1, from coordinate 154,992 downwards.
ATTTATTTTTATCACACTCATACTGTACATGTGTCACATACAGTACATTCGTAGAGTGCCAGACTGTCTGGGAACTATTATGTAGAGCAATAAATGAGCGACCTACAGCAGGTCACCTCCCCACAGTTACTGTTTCCATGTGTCCACACTTGGACAGCTGTGGAGGGAAAATTTTCAAAATAAAAGTGTGTTTTGTGCAGAGAAAAAAAAATATATTAAAAGATGAGTTATTTAGAGTAAATATGTGAAGGGAGAGTCGTATCAATAAACCTCATATAGGACGTTTACATGATCTTCAGTAGCTCAGAGGACATCGTTTAAATTCTGACTTTTGCTCACAGACATAAACATGTTCATCTCCACACACGAACATGTTCTAACATCTGCTCTGCAGGAGCACGCAGACACACACACACACACACACACACACGCAGACACACACACACACACACACACTGTCACCAAATCTGCAGATAGTAAATTAGACAGCTGCGAACCATCTATGCTGTAACCGTAGACAACGGGCCACAAACAATAGACACACACACACACACACACACACACTGGTAAAACAAACCCTCATGCACCGCACCTGCTGCAACACACACACACACGCACGCTTACACACACGCGCACACATACACACACACACACACAGCCTCACACGCACACTCTCACACACAGCCACACACTCACATCCACACTCACACACACTCTCTCACTCTCACACACACACACAGCCTCACACGCACACACACAGCCACACACTCACATACACTCACACTCACTCACTCACTCACTCACACACTCACACACACACACTCACTCTCTCTCTCACACGCACACACACACACACTCACTCTCTCTCTCACACGCACACGCACACACAGCCACCTGCTCGCCCTCCGCTACAATAATGAAAAGGAGACAGAAACAGGAGCAGCAGTGGGAGTGTCAGCTGGTATTTAAAGAGGCATTTAACCAGCTGATAATTCTGATTTATACATCATCCTTTCTTTTCTTTCCTCCTCCTCAGACGACCAGCCGATGGGAGGAGTCCGCCGGACGTCCAGCGAGTTCCTCATGTGTGGAGGGTGAGTTCGAGGCTCCTCACATATTCAACGCCAATCCTAAAGAACTCTGAAAGAAAAGAGTTGGAAGCAAAGAAATTAATTTGAGAGATAAAATAAAACTGATTCTAGGAACAATAAATCGAGAATTAAAGGAAAAGCTGACATTTAGTGAAATATGCTTATCAGCTTGCTATGAGTGTTAGCTTCCCATAAAGACTGGGAATGGGGGAGAGAGGGGAGGGGGACTCTGTCCACCTGTCCCTCTGAAGCTCCCTAATTAACCTGTCGGCTCTCATTTGTTTAACCTGTATAAAACACAGCAGGGTGTGGTGTCCTGGGGGAATGTGTCAGACTGTTCACAAATGGTACAGAACATAAATCTTCAGTTAGTCTGGTGTTTCCCACCGGATGAGCGCGTTTGGGGGGGGGGGGGGTCTGTGCATGCAGAGACTCGTACAGTGTAGACGGGGAGAGTGTAAAACGCTACCATTCACATGCAGATCAGGAGGTGGATGCTTCAGTTTACCGATTGTTCCCTAAACGCCTCACGAGCTCGGCAGCTGCCCAGAGAAGTTTCTTGTCTCCACACATGCAGCTCATGTTTCAAATCCAACATGATGTAGTTTGAAATAAGGTTTTGTAATGTGTTGAAACTGAGTGATTGAATCTACCTGGGCAGGTGTTCATTCTTGACGCCTCATTCTAAGATCCCCCGCTAGCAGGACTAGGTGGCGCCGTGCTAGTGGCAGCCTGTTACAGCAGCTCCCCCCCTCCAGTGTGTTTGAAGTATTTTTCTTTCTTTCTTCTCTCTTCTGAGTTGTTTTTTTTTCTTCACGTGTGTTAAGGGACGGTCAGACAATGGACTGTAACTTTTCCTCTTTTCTGGTGGCTCTTCTCTGTGAACGAGAGGTGGTGTAATCCCGACCACGTGTGTGAAGGAACGTTTCTGTAGCCCGGACATTGAACTTCTAGCCGTGGGGATGCGTCCTTATTATTTGCCGAGGGAGTTCACGTCCGCCATTGTTATCGCTGTGGACGTTCCTCCATCAGCTGACATAGAGACAGCAGTGGACACCATCCACTCCACTGTGTCCAAACTGCAGACTCAGCATCCCGGTGCATTTTTGTTAGTTACTGGAGACTTTAACCAGTCTGGATAAAGTCCTGCCAACTTTTCACCAGTATGTTAACTGCCCCACTCAGAACAATAAAACTCTGGACTTACTGTATGCTAATGCCATGGATGCATACAGTACTACTGCCCTTCCCCCCCTTGGTAGATCAGACCACAACCTGGTCCTGCTGACTCCCAAGTATGTTCCTCTGGTGCAGAGGCAGCCTGTGACCACCAGGACTGTGAGGAGGTGGACACAGGAGGCTAAATACGCCCTGCAGGACTGCTTTGAGTCCACAGACTGGGACGTGCTGTGTGGACCACATGGGGAGGACATCAACAGCAGGACAGACTGTATCACAGAATACATCAAATTCTGTGAACACACCACCGTACCATCCCGGACTGTACACTGCTTCCCCAACAACAAGCCGTGGATCACCAGTGACCTGAAGGTGCTTCTTAATAAGAAGAAAGCAGCCTTCAGGTCTGGGGACAGGGAGGAGCTCAGGAGAGTGCAGCGCCACCTGAAGGAGAAGATGAGGGAGTGCAAGGACTCCTACAGGAGGAAGCTGGAGGCCAAACTCCAGCAGAACAACGTGAGGAGGTGATGACCGGTATGAAGGAGATTACTGGGTTCAAGGGGAGAGAGAGACAACCAGGGGGAACCTGGAGAGGAACAACCAGGGGGAACCTGGAGAGGAACAACCAGGGGGAACCTGGAGAGGAACAACCAGGGGGAACCTGGAGAGGACCAATGAGCTAAACTGTTTCTTCAACAGGTTTAGTTCACCACCCTCATCTGTCTCCTCCACACCTCACACCTCTGCTGCCTCCCCCCCCCCCGTCCCACCTGGTGAGCTGCATGGACATAGAGCCCTCAACTTCAAAGGGCTCTTCCTCCATTGACGCCATGACCCCTCTCCCCTCCCTCCCCTCTCTGTGACGACTGGCCAGGTTAGGAGACAGCTGGAGAGACTCCACCAGCGCAAGGCTGCAGGACCTGATGGCATCAGCCCTGGGGTCCTGAAGACCTGCGCCATCCAGCTGGCTGAGGTCCTACAACACCTCTTCAACCTGAGCCTGAAACAGGAGGAAGTCCCGGTACTGTGGAAGACGTCCTGTCTGGTCCCAGTCCCTAAGAAGACGACTCCATCTGGCCTCAACGACTACCGACCGGTTGCCCTCACATCTCATGTGATGAAGGTGCTGGAGAGGCTGGTCTTGGCCCACCTCAGGCCGCTGGTGAAATCTTCTCTGGACCCTCTACAATTTGCGTACCAGCCTCGTGTGGGAGTGGACGATGACATCATCTACCTGCTGCAACGAGCTCAGTCTCACCTGGATGGAACCGGTGACTCTGTGAGGATCACTTTCTTTGATTTCTCCAGTGCATTCAACACCATCCAACCACTGCTGCTGAGTGAGAAGCTGCGGGTGGTGGGGGGGTGGTGGGGGTGGACACGTCCACCGTCTCCTGGATCAATGACTACCTGACAGGCAGACCACAGTTTGTCCGTCTGGGCAGTGTGCTGTCTGATACGGTGGTCAGTGGTACTGGAGCTCCACAGGGAACTGTTCTGTCTCCTTCCTGTTCACCTTATACACCACTGACTTCCAGAACAACTCAGAGTCCTGCCATCTGCAGAAGTTCTCTGATGACTCTGCAGTGGTCGGGTGTATAAGGGATGGACGGGAGGAGGAGTCAGTGGTCGGTGTATAAGGGATGGGCGGGAGGAGGAGTACAGGGCAGTAGTGGAGGACTTTGTGGAGTGGGCTGGTAGAAATCACCTCCTCCTGAATGTGGCCAAGACCAGAGAGATGGTGGTCGACTTCAGGAGGAAGACGACGGCTCCACAACCGCTGAGAGTTCTGGGAGAGGAGGTGGACATGGTTGAGGAGTACAAGTACCTGGGTGTCTCCATCGACAACAGACTGAACTGGAAGACCAACATCGACGCTGTCTACAAGAAGGTGATGAGTCGACTCTTTTTCTTGAGGAAACTTCGATCCTTCAATGTGTGCAGCAAGATGTTGGAGATGTTCTACCAGTCTGTTGTGGCCAGTGCTTTGTACTTCACTGTGGTCTGCTGGGGGAGCAGCATTGGAGCCGGTGACACCAACAGACTTAACAAGCTGGTTAAGAAGGCCGGCTCCATCATCGGCTACAAACTGGACAGCCTGGAAAAGGTGGTGGAGAGGAGGACGCTGAACAAACTATTATCCATATTGGATAATCCTGTCCACCCTCTCCACCACCTGCTGCAGGGACAGAGGAGGACGTTCTCCAAAAGACTCCTCCAGCTGCTGTCACAAGGACAGATACAGGAGATCATTCCTGATGCAGGAGATCATTCCTGATACAGGAGATCATTCCTGATACAGGAGATCATTCCTGCCCACTGCAATAAGACTGTACAATAACTCACCTCCTGGCAAAATCCATCACACAACAATAACACTGTTGTCTGTGTTTCTTGTTTGTTTAAATATAAAAAAAATTATATATATAGTGTATATACTGTGCATTTTTATATTTAATATTTTTTACTGTTATTTTATTTTTTTCCTGTATCTATAAATGCTGCTGTAGCGAAAACATTTCCCCTTGGGGATTAATAAAGTAACTACCTACCTACCTTATTGAAGTGAGTGAGTTGTAAGCTGTGGTTGAATCAGGTGTGTTTCCTGGAACCTGCAGCTCAGTGCCCCTCAACGGTTAACTTTTCCTGGCTGTGATTAACGTGCTGAGTGAGCAAACATTACTAGATTTACTGCGTTAATCTCCCAGAGAGCATCATCAGGGTGTGAGCAGGCCTCTGTGAAGGCTGCACATACTGTTGTGATGTGAATGTGGCTCGTGGAGTCTGAACCGTCAGGGCTGTGGGAGCGTGGCGTGATGCTGAGTCAGCATCCGTTTCACACACGGCCTTCACTTCACATGCCTGTGAAGCTCATATTACCCTCCCGACATGTCTTTGTGTCAGCGAGGCTCTCTTCGTGTCACTATTTCTGGTTTGAAAAACAAACCTCCTTTCAGCTTTACGCTAAATAGCACACACGCCATGTCCGTCGGTCACGAGTCCAACACTCCTCCAGATCTGCATGATTAGCGAGTTACAGTCAGACTGTGAGCCAACCAACAGGGTGGAGCTAAAACCAGCTGCTGACCCACAGAGGGCTGCTGGAGGAGAAGAGCCTCACAGTCATCACTGCAGTTTAAACTGTTGGTATCCCAGAGCTCATCCTCCTCTGAACTCCAACTACCTACATCTCATCATGGAGGCTGTGGTTCTTAATACACAGGTACAACGGAAAAAAAACAATGCTCCAGTTTTGCTCTATGAAACATGAATCGTCAGATGATCTTGTTTGACCTTGTTCATGTTATATTATATGAAGGATGAAACTCCTGTTTGATGCTCAGTAGCAACACTTCACATGAACAGAGTATCCAGTGTCTGGGAGGCGTTCAGGTCCCTGTCTCTGTCTCTGTCCCCGTCCCTGTCTCCGTCTTGCTCTCTGTCCCCGTCCCTGTCTCCATCTCTCTGACTGCTGATTCACTCCCTCCGTCTGTCTCTGTCTTTCCTCTCCACCACACCTATCACTCTTTCATAAATTAGTGAACCATTGACATTGAAGAGTTCATTTCTTCTTCCTTCATTACAGCAGTCGTTTTTACTATTTAGTCCAAGCGTCTCTCGGTGAGCTCCTCAATCACAGCCCTGTTTATTCCTCAGGTTGGAGTGGAGGGAGGAGAGGGAGGGTGGAGGAGGGAGACTATCACTGCAAACAAAGTCAGATAAGAAAAGGGACAAGAGAGACAAAGGAAGTAAATGGAGCAGGAGGAGCAGACGTGGCCTGATCCCATCCCCCTCTGCTTGGTGAAACCAGGTCAGCAGAGAGCCACGGAGCCTCTCTCCTCTTTTCAGCCTCAGCTCTTGTTAAAAAGCAGCTGTTCACTGACCTACAAATGTTTATTTCTCTCTTTTCATTGAGGGAACAACAGCACACAGCGTCCTTCTCCTCATTAGATGGAATCGATAAAGCTTTTAGCAGCCTGGAGGACACTCAGCCGCCTCCTCCTGGGTTTCTGAGATGAGTTCTCCATCAGTGTTCCTGTGTGGTCGGGTTTACATCTCAGAATTGCAGAAATCCCACAAAGCATCTGCTCTCTGGTTCTTTGTCTGGACTCGTCTTTGGCTCACGTGTCCTCCTCCTCCTTCTCCTCCTCCCCCCAGCCTTCACATCATTACATAATACTGGTTTCCAACTGGTGCTGCTGTCTCCACCCCTCCTGCTGTTTTCTACCTCCTGTATGTAGGGACAGCCCTCTGCGGGTGACTGGTCATGACTTTATGTTCAGAACATTTTGTCTCCTCTGGAATAACAAAAGAATGCAAATGAGCTGAATCTCTCTGCACTTCCCCTGCTGCTCTGCTCAACACACAGGCCATTGGCTGCCCCCTTCCTGTTGCTCCACCCCCACATGAAGCTGATTGGTCTTCCCTCTGTGTTTACATGGAGGCCTGGCCCACTTCATTTTGTTTTCACCCAGTGGCTCTGCCCCTCACGATCAACCAGGCTAAACTTTAGTTTCACAACCTGCCTCCACACTGCAGTCAACAAAGAACTGGAGGCTGCAGACAGTTTTCTTGTTTTAGATCTTCACATTTCAGTCATTATGGGAGCGGAGAAGCGAGAAGACGTCCTGCAGCAGCAGCTTGGAGCGGCCTGGCTAACTGCCCTCTTCTCCCCGTTCTTCCCCTCCAGGCAGCCCCAGCCCACCCCGGGTCAGACCCCCATGGTGTCCCCACGGGCCGAGACCACCCCCATCCCTGTGCCCACCCAGGTCCGCAACTACCAGCGCATCAAGCAGAACCTCTCCAGCAGCCCGACCACGACGCTCTACGGCTCCCCCAGGTAAGAGCTCTGAGTGGAGGAAGCCGTCCTCCTACTGGCTGAGAATCTCACTACTGAATTACACATTTTGTAATTAATGCTCAACTTTAACGTGACGAGCTGAGATTTCATCAGCCATAAAGTTTCAGTGAAATTACATCAGCTGAGTGTTCGTGGCCTCCTCCTCCAGTGGTTGATGGGTGGAGCTTTTGAATGTGAAGACACAGTTGGGGGTCATTGGAATAGAGCCGGGTGGCACCTTGTTTCACAGGAAGATTATCTCTGTGGTTCCTGTTCAGAGTGGGTTGTCACCGGCTGCATTGTGTTACTAACGTCTTCATCATGAGCAGGTGGTCTGCTCATTAAATTAATCGATCTGAAGATTAGAACCTGGATAATGTTTGGCAGTTGAGTTGAATTCTATGGGCACCGACGGGTGGGAGATCTTCAGAGTGGGACAGCTGAGCCTCCCTGTGGATACCAGGCATGAAGTCTGAAGCAGGGTGATTCATGGGGAGCACTTTGATCGAACATTTGGAGGTGCACAGATCACCAAGGAGTTGTGACTTTCTTCCTTCAAAATTTTACGAATCCATCAGTTTACCTGAATGATGTCTGAATATTCATCTCAAGTTAAAAAGACTGTTACCTTAATTTTACATTTGTTTTATTTTGAAGGGACAACTTAAAGGCACCCCGTGTGGATGTCGACCCATCTGTATCACTATAGAGTGACATGATGCGTAGTGCTGCAGCGGTTTGTGGTGTTCATGCGTCAAGAAACTGAACTGTACCACCATAAGCAGGGAGGAAGACCACTAGTTAGCAGACTGGAATGGAAATGTGCCAGATTTATATTTAACATATTTTTTTTTTTAAATCGATAGTGAACAGTGAGATTTGGTGAGAAATGCTGAGTGCAGATGTAACTTGTGTCAGGACCACGTAGGATTCACAGACCTCGCAGGATGTCGGGTGTCTCTGTGATTACCTACAAAACACTGCTTCTCTGCAAATGTAACCGTTTTTTATGTTAAATTTGTGATCTGCATTACAACTGCTCCCACACATGCTCTGGATGTGTGACTCAGACGTGCTCGCAGCTGTAACTGGTTGTTTCAGCAGCCAGACGAGTTTTTACTGACCGGCAGAACTGGAGGAGAAATTCGTCCCCAGGGAGGGCGCAGCTGAAAACCTGAATCCTTAACGAAGCCAAATGTCGTATTGATTTATTTATTTTAGCATTCGACTCTTCGGATTCGTTCAGTTTTGAATAATCTTTACAAACTGAAAGATTGTGGGGAGTCTCGGTGCATCCTTTAACTGTGATTTATGTTTGGTAGGTCGGGCACAGTGAGGCGCTCCAACACCAGTCCGATGGGGTTTCCCAAGGTGGGCTCAGGGTCTCCCAGCGCCGCAGACGTCCCTCAGACGGTGGGCCGGCGCCTCTCCACAGGCAGCTCCCGGCCCTACTCCCCCTCGCCTCTCGGTAAGGACTTGTCTCCGTGCACGGCAGCCTTTTAATGACACGAAGTGGACATCTCTGACAGTGAAACCTGTGTGTGTCTGTGTTTGCAGTGGGCACCATCCCCGAGCAGCTGGGTCACTGCTGCTGTCACCTGCAGAACCAGGAGCCCCGCAGCCGCAGCTCCTCGGGAGGTCAGTTCACAGGAAGGGCTGCCCTCTGCACCGCCTCACTCACCTATCACACATCTACCTGTCAGCTCGGCCACTTCCATAAGATTCATCATCGGGGGTCCTGAGAGGAATGTTGAGACATCCAACATAAGATGAACGTGTCAGAGCAGGAGGGTTTTAGATGTACTGACACAAAGAAGACACGTGTGGGTTTTATTTATGAAATAAGTTTAATTGAACACTGACAGGAAAAAACATCTTCACCAAAATGCCAGACTAAAAATCCACACTGGATAATATTTTAGTTTTTGTCATTTACATAAAGAAGAACTGTCTTCTTGCGCCGAGTCTCTCCTCTGAGTCATGACTATTTTTGACTGAGTGTGAGTCGGCATGAGTCAAGGCCTTTTTAAAAGTCTCTGATGCTGCTGTTATATTCACACTGCGGACGTCTTACAACTTCTGCCTTGTTTGTGTCGAGAGGTTTGTTGTCATGGTGACCGTGTTTTAAGTCAGGAGGTCAGTCACACACAGACAGACAGCCGGGTTTCATGACCAACGCAGAGAGTCTGGGAGGTTTCAGGTCTATTTTTATTTTGCTGATCGGTAGAAACAGAATGAAGCAGAGCTCATGAACGTGTACCATCACTGCAGGCTTCATTTCTGTCTGCAGAACAAAATGTCGAGCCAAAGAGAGACAAATGAGACATGTAGTTTGGTGACCTGCCAGAAGTCTGTGATGTATAAATCTGTAAACTTGTAGAATTAATACTAATTCCAGTTTTTTTTTTAAATTTTTTTTAAATTTTTTTAAATATGGAAGGCTAATATCTTGAGATGATTGTAATCTAGTCCCTCCACCTCCTCCAGGTTCCCCCGTCCCGTCCTCTCAGCTCCTGGGAGCTCGGCTCCAGAGCGCCCCCACGCTGACCGAGGTCTACCAGACCAGGCAGAAGCTCCACAAGCAGCTGTCCGACCCCGTGCAGTCTTCGTCCTCCTCCTCCTGCAGTCACTCCCCTCAGCTCGGCCGACCCGCCAACCTCGGCTCCTCCCCCACCAAGCTGCTTGGCTCCTCCCCTCGCACGTCTGACTGGCTGCAGAAGTGCCCGCTGCCCACCATCATCGGGTCGCCCACCAAGGTGGGAGCAGTTATCAGCAAGTGTGTTTAATATCAAATCAGCTTAAATATCAGCTGTTCAAAGTTCTCCTCATTCAATGGTTTCCTTTCAGACCATTTCAGCACCGTTCAAGATCCCCAAAACTCAGGCGTCCTGCAACCTGATGGCGCTGGCCGACAGCCCGCTGCCCGCCAAGACGGTGGCGGACGCCCGGGACATCTGCGCCCACCACTGCAGCCCGTACCTCGCTGGACGGGCTGCTGCCCCGGAGGCCAGCCGCACCTTCGGCAGGTAAGAAAAAAACCCGACACATCCTCAGCCTGTTTTACAGTTTCAACAACCATCTCCACCGTAACTGGTGTTAGACTGGTAAATACATGTCCAGTCATCAGGATCCACATCTGACATGATGTTTACATGCATACGTTGATCAGTAGTATACATGGTAGCTCGATAACCTGCGTGCATTGGGAGGTGTGAACTCTGTCAGAGTGATGTCATGTTGATGATGATGGAGTGAAGGCGTGTCCGCCGTCGCACGCCTGCTGACGTTATGCGTGTTTCCCTCTCAGGTCCGTCAGCACGGGTCGTCTGTCTGAGCAGCCAATCAGAATCACTCTGGGTGGACAGCCCTATCAGGGCAGCACAGACAGCCTGAACACGGAGCGGCCCATGGACACAGGTACACAGCATCACTGCTGTCCTGCCCACACAGGACATACCTGCTTTAATTATACACTACGTATTTATTCAGTGTATGACAGAAGTAAATGAGTGAACGTCTCCTCCCCCCACAGCCCCTCCAGGTCCCAGTGGGCTGGCTCAGGGTGGCTCAGTGAGTCCCCGTACTGTCCTCTTCACTGTGGGGTCGCCGCCCAACAGTAGCACTCCTCCCACCTGCAGCCACCTGGGCACCCGACCGCGCACCACGTCAGGTGAGGAGGCTGCCGTGCAGGTAGACCAGCTGCGAGCTCTTCCTCCTGAAGGTGTTCCTCAACATCCGTCTCTGCTCTGTCCGTCTCTAAGTGGGGTCCAACAGCTCGGCCGGCTCCCTGTGCTCCACCAGCGGTCGGGTCTACGTCGGGTCTCCTCCCGGCATGGCCATGGGCTCCTCACCTCCGGGAGGTTTTGGGGGCGGGCAGATGGTCCTCGGGGCCGAGGGGGCTCCCAGCAGCCTGCGCTACGTCCCCTATGGGACGTCTCCACCTAGCCTGGAGGGGTTCATCACCTTCGAAGCCCCCGAGCTGCCGGAGGAGACGCTGATGGAGGTGAGAGCGCTGACGTGGTTCTCGTCTCTGTTTCCCATCACTGATTTATTCCTTTTTCCGCTCCTTCCTCATTTAAATGTAATCTCTCTGCTTCTCGGCTCAGCGGGAGCACACGGACACCCTGATGCACCTTCGCATGATGCTTTCATTCACCGACTGCGTCCTGGAGATGGCAGCAGTCCGAGCCGGGGGGGTGGAGCTCGGCGTGTCGGCCGCCTCCCTCTACCCCCCCCAGGACAGCGTGGTGGTGGACCAGATCAGCCAGCTCAGCAAAGAGTGGGGGTGAGGAGACGGAGACGGGCTGATTATCTCATGATAATGATAAAATCCTGTTTGTTGTGTGCTGCTGCTGCAGTGCTCCAGAATCTCCACTTGTCTCATGAACTGTGGTTGTGCTGCCCCCTACAGGCAGGTGGAGCAGCTGGTGCTCTACATGAAGGCAGCTCAGCTCCTGGCCTCCTCCCTCCATCTGGCCAAGGCTCAGATTAAATCTGCCAAACTCAATCCTTCCACGGCCGTCAAACAGGGTGAGGACTCGTCCGTCTCCCTTTATATGACTCAGACTGTCCAACGAGCTTCATCAGCAGGAGGAAGACTTCTGTGAAACCTGTGTCTGTTTACTGTTTGTTTACTTGATAAAAGTCTCCCTGTCTTCCCTCAGTGGTGAAGAGTCTGAATGACCGCTACAAAAGCTGCATCTCCCTCTGCCGGCGGCTCACCGACAAACTCAACCACTTCTTCTCCGATAAGCAGCGATTTGTGGATGAGATCAACAGCGTCACGGCGGAGAAGCTCATCTACAACCACGCCGTGGAGATGGTGAGTCTCACAGCATCTTCCAAGGATCACATCTCAGTCAGTATCATGCAGATATGGTGGGTGCTGGTCTGCCTCCTGATGGTGTGTGTGTGTGTGTGTGTGTGTGTGTGTGTGTGTGTGTGTGTGTGTGTGTGTGTGTGTGTGTGTGTGTGTCAGGTTCAGTCTGCAGCTCTGGATGAGATGTTCAAGCAAACGGAGGACATCGCCTACCGCTACAGCAAAGCTGCCATGCTGCTGGACGGTCTGTCCAAGATCCTGCAGGACCCCACGGACATCGAGAACGTGGTGAAATGTGAGTACACACTGAGACGCACACAGGCTCTCGCACATCTGTGCTGAAGCGGCACACTCAAATCATTTAAGGGAACTTTCTACTTTTCTTTTGGGTAAAAAGCAAAATTCCAGACGTGCACGAGTCAAACATACAAACATACGGTGTGACACGGATAAACACTTTAATGACTTAATAATTCTCCAGCATCAAGCTGCAGTGCATGAGACAGTGGAGCATCATGTATGTAGTATTATCTCATTCATCCCACGCACTGCTAAAGATTATACAGCAGGACAGAGTGAAATCTGTCATTTTACTCTAATTTTTCAGAATAAAAGTTCCATAATTTGACAGGAAAACTTGGCATTTAGAACAATTTGGGGGCTTCATTTGTGCCTCATGACCACCATCAGTCTCCAGCCTCCAAACCAGCAGGCCGGTGGTCTGATGAATGAACTTGACTTATCTAACAGTCTGTTTTGAATGACTTCTGTTAACACGCTGGTGTTCTCTGTGTTCCCTGCAGATAAAGCCAGTGTGGACCGCAGGATCTCCGCTCTGTGCTACTGTACTGTCACGCTGTATGAGTAGCATCACACACACACACACACACACACACACACACACACACACACACACACACAGAGGGACCACGTCCTCAGACTGTTGACTACCATCCCTCCATCCTGTAGCAGTTCAAGCACTTTTTTTGGTTCGGTTACATCTGTATTTATCAGTTTGTTTTACTGGCTGCATCAAACTGTGACTGATGCACAAATTTACAACCAAAGATGACAAAGGATCCAGAAACAGGAAGCTGATGGTGGATGTGGACAAAGTGCCCTGTGAGGTGCAGTTTCTACGTGGTGGTGGTGGAACACCATCGGATCAACACATATTCTGGATATCTTTTGTTTGGATTCACAGGATGATGAGACGCTGCTGTGGGCTTCAAACGGACTCCAGCTCCACATGAAGCAGTTCTTCTTTTTAAAATCCATCAGCGGATATATTTTCTCTGTGTTTGAGTTGTTCTTGTTCTTATTTATTGGTTTGGATGAACATGGAGTCTCCTGCCAGTCTTGAAAACCTTGAGTATTGGAGCGGAAGGACACGGGAGAATATAGCAAGAGGCTGATTCACTGTAACAGGTCCAGGCGACCCGGACGTCCACATTAAACACAAACTCCTGTTACAGAAAGCAGACGGCCGCAAGAGCAAAGGAACCTGTACATTTGTAACTGCTTTGTTTTTATTTCTCTTGTGTTGTTAGCTCAAGCACTTTATTGTGGATTGAGAGGAGACAGACGTGTGAAGGTAGAAATGTGAAGGCAGGAGGGCGACGGTTTTCGAATCACTCCTGCTTCCACCCTCAAAACACACCCGCTCTGTGCACATGATCAACAAGTCTGCAGAGGTGCATACATTTCCCATAAGGCAGTGCAGCCGGGGGCACTGTGCTGTCAGGCTGCAGCTCCACTTTTTGAGGCCAGGACATCACAGATTGACTATATGTGTGACAGAACCTCTGACCACCAGTTCACTGATCTAAAGTCGTACAGTTGAAGAGACATGCCTCGGGTTCTACACAAAACTATCAGTTTACTTGAACCTTTTTAAAGTCTTGAGATTTACCTGACTGGAGCATGAAAGATGTGGAGTTTCCAAGAAATGTGCATTTTCCATGCATAGAGGCTCTTAATTACAGGGAAATGCACTCAAGTCATCCCCCAGTCTGACTTCTTTCTTTAATCTCTTGGAGGTTTTTTAACTTTCTGGAAGTGTTTCGTTAAATCGGTGGAATATCCCTTTAATTCCAGATGCACTAGTTGTGTCTAGCATGCGATAAAATAAACTGCAATGTGAATGCAGCCATTTTAAGGCCTCTGTGCTCTCTTAGGATCTCATACATCATACTGCTACTTACAAAAATACTCCGTTTCATCAGTTCCATAAGAAATAAATGTCCTCGCAGCTCTGGTTGGCTCACATCAATTTGCAAGAAGTTGAATTGATAGGAAAGCAGGACTTGCAGTGACTTGTTGATCATGCTGCTGCAGGACGGAGGGGTGGAGGTGGATTCAGGGTGAAAGAGGCTCGGATACTCCGAAGAAACGCAGACGTTGAGTCTGGACAAGCAGCCCGCCGCCACCGCAGCGCTGAACAGCCAATCAGGGCTCCACTTCAAACCCCTGACAAAGTGAAACTGAACGGTCAAAATACTTGACAAGTTACCTTAATAATAAGTTTTATTTTACAAAAAAAAAAAAAACTACAGCTTTTTATTTCCATCAGAATCTGTAGCTAATTTTTTTTAAACAAAACTTGATGTTTGCAAACTTGTATATATTTGAATGTGGTGCATGTGATGATTCCTTTCCCCTATTTTGGGAGGTGTGTGTGTGTGTGTGTGTGTGTGTGTGTGTGTGTGTGTGTGTGTGTGTGTGTGTGTGTGTGTGTGTGTGTGTGTGTGTGTGTGTGTGTGAGAGATGGCAGTTTGAGGGGTGTGGGTGTTGCTGTCAGACACCTGCCTGTCAGTCTAAGAGCACAAATCTTTATATGTAGATAGATGAATTTGTATTGATTTTATTCATGTCTGCCAAGGGTTTGATAAGGAAAACCTATTTTGGCACAACAGGAGTGTGCCAAAGACTATAATAAAACTCGTGGCAGCTCCAAACCTTTCCAGAGAGTTCTTTCTACCAGGACTGTTCGTTGTCCAGATCACATTTTATTCCTTTATTATTGTTTGGTCCCTCCGAAACGTTGAGAAACAAGTTGTCAGATTTCATACTCGTGTCCACGAACCTTGTGAGACTTAATTTGTCACAATCTGCACTGCCCCAGCGTCCACCCATCCCCCCCCCCCCGTCTGCTGTGCTCCCAACAGTGTATGTACTGTATGTATGAGTGTATATATACACGTGCACTTGCCAGGTTTGCATTAAGGCCAGTAGTATCCAGTTAAGGAGGTGCCTTCTTGTGAAAGCAGGCCTACTCCTCTGTACAGGTGTGAATACATTCTTTCTGTGTACAAATGTGTATAAAAGCATTCGCAGGTGGTCTCTGGGACTGTTCCTCTCATGTACTGTTCTTTTTTCTAGACATATCTGGGTTTCAGTTTTCCCTCCTTGCCCTTGACATGAGCACTCTGAACCACATGAAGCCTTTTACTGCACACAGAGTGAAGAGGGACAAATAAAGCTGATGGAAACCCGCCTGAAATTTTGCCCTGTAACTGAAGATGGACTGTTTTAGATAACGCATGGGTACTGAGTCTGCATTTTACCCCGTAGAACCTCTAGAGCGTTGAATGTATGTACCCTGTTGTTGTGCGCCTCTCCAGCTTTGATCTGAATGCATTTTGAAGATACCGCCGTCAGTCACGACCCTGAAGATGCAACACTTTCCAAGCACCGATTTTTCAAAGGGAAATGTTAATGTTATAGTTGTGTCTCTCACTGAGGGGTGTCTCTCTGTTCTTTATGGAACTCAAATATGGTCTTTGTTATTAAAAAGAGAAAGAAATAGAGCTGTGTGGCTGTGCTTTGTTTTGTCATACATTTTTGAGCAGATTCCCCAGATGATGAGTTTGGATGAAAAGATCTCAACTGTAAAAGTTAATATACGATGATATGAAATCTGTCCAGAGCTAGACGGGCTCATATAGAAGGTATGTTGGCATTTTTCCAGAATTTTTTTTATTTGTCCTGCAAGCTTTCAGGGATCCAAAGTATGTTATGAAGCAATGACTCCTGCAAAGTAACAACACGTCTTGATTACAGATGAAGTGCTCTACCAGTTACATCACGTATACATTCAACAACCTGCTTTTACAATTAGTGGCTTCAGATATTCCTAAAAACAATTGATTTTTGTGCCCTTTCTTTCCATGCTTCTAACATAATTATCTGGAACCCACGTTTGTACAGCCAACTTCGTTTACCAGTCAGATTTTTTTCAGCAGGCGTTGTCTGCAGCTGATAAAGTGAAATGAATGAATCATTTTAGTGGTGTTCCACTTCTTTGTGCAGTATTTGTCACGAGGAAACGGCCTGTGGGTGGCGCTGTGCGTCTGCTGGGGTTTCCTGTTTGGAAAATAATTATTGCACTATGTAGGTTAAACCCCACTGGCTCTTGGTGTCACCTTAATAATTCACAGTCTCCTGTTATTCAAGCTGTCAGTGGTGCATGTGTTGTCTGTCCGCTGATGGAACACCTGCAGTTATTTGACTAGTTGACAGTTCACTGGCAGAACATCCACTTTTCTATCTTTACAACCACAAACCAAAAACAACCAAAACTTCTGCAATTCAGGGTGAAGTCCAGGTCACACCCGGACCGCTGGCAGGCCTGTGAACCGGCTCCTTTAACTGCAGCCTGCCTTGTTCTTGTTGTTGTTGGTGTTGTTGTTGTTGAGGAGGACGGCCCCTCGGTTGACTGTGCGTTGTGCTGATTGGTGCTTTCCTTGATTGACACATCTAAGGGACCAATCGATGGCGCCGTCACTGCTGGGCTGTGGCTAACAGCAAAACATTATAACTTTGTAAACTGATTCGTTAGCAGCTGTTAACAGAGCGGAAGAGGAGCTTTGAAAGGTAAAACTTATTTATTATATACATACAAAGCGCTTTATTAACACTACACAGCTTTGAGCACGAGCACATCTGGTTCAAAGGGTGTACAGCTACGTTGTACCGCTGTTAGCAAACAAGCTAAGTCAAACTGATCCGCGAGTTATTTCAGTGTTCAGAGTGAAACAGCTGATCGATAGAACACCTGCTGGGAGAACACGTGACCACGGGTTTTATTAGTGTTGAGAGTGAAACAGCTGATCGATAGAACACCTGCTGGGAGAACACGTGACCACGGGTTTTATTAGTGTTGAGAGTGAAACAGCTGATCGATAGAACACCTGCTGGGAGAACACGTGACCACGGGTTTTATTAGTGTTGAGAGTGAAACAGCTGATCGATAGAACACCTGCTGGGAGAACACGTGACCACGGGTTTTATTAGTGTTCAGAGTGAAACAGCTGATCGATAGAACACCTGCTGGGAGAACACGTGACCACGGGTTTTCTCAGTGCTCAGAGGGCTTGATGTTGTCTTCGTGCCTCTCCAGGGAGGATGTCCCGCGAACAGCTGGTGGTGGAGCGGGTCCGGAAGGCCTTCCAGACGGGGAGGAGCAGACCTCTGGAGCACCGCGTCCTCCAGCTGACCGGCCTGCTGCGCTTCGTGTCCGAGAGACGGACGGAGATCACGGAGGCGGCGAAGAGAGACCTGGGCAAGGTGGGTGGAAATCATAGTTCTTACTAACACAAGAATCTGGAGGATCTCAATGAACACACATATTTTTACTTCTGTAGTCAGACAAACCAAATCAAACTATTCCTCAAATATAGAAAGGGCGGCACGGTGGTGCAGTGGTTAGCACTGTCACCTCACAGCAAAAAGGTTCCTGGTTCGAATCCGGTCCTGGGCCTTTCTGTGCGGAGTTTGCATGTTCTCCCTGTGCTTGCGTGGGTTCTCTCCAGGTTCTCCGGCTTCCTCCCATCATCCAAAAACATGCACCTCAGGTCAGGTTACCTGGCGCAGCGCTAGTGGCAGCCTGCTGCAGCATCTCCCCCCTGAGAGCCCCCCTGCTGTAGTGAAGACATTTCCCCTCGGGGATTAATAAAGTGTATAAAATCAAAAATCACCTTTGCTCATCAGTTAACTGAGAGAACAACCTGTGTTCAACCTGAATAATCTACAGTTTTATTAGAAAGTTCATCAGCGAACCAGGAAATGGAACTGAGGACACAGAACATTACACATCTCTATGATGCTCGTGGTTTTGTATTTGTTTCTAAAGTTGCTGATCCAGTTGGCTTCGTTGCAGTATTTCCATCAAATACTGCCAGTAAACACGTCTAAAGCACGACCACAAACCCCGACAGGCAAGCCTGCATGAGATCAGCTTCCAGCTGTGCACCATAGAGCGGGACGACATGTCACTAGAACAGAAGAGAATCTCAGTGTTTTATCAACTTTAATGAAATGTCTTTCAGAAGAACACTATTGCACCTGTGCAGCATTTCTTTGACAGATTTAAACAGGTTGAGATACAAATTTAGAGCGTTGAGCTGTTTGGAAGAAGAGCGTGCTTCAAATATCCATCACTGAAATCCTCCAAATAGGTTATTATTGATGAGATTGTGGTTCTCCTGTTCCTTCAAGAAGACGTACGGTGACAATGATACTGTAAACTAAAGCAGGAGCAGATCGTCTACATCATGACGGCACCACATTGTGTGTTTTGTTCTTCATTATGAGGACTAATGTCACAGACAGCGCTCGTGTCTGTGTGAGAGTGTGAAACAGTTGAATTATTAGTGGATTATGTTATGTACTGATGAGTAGAAATGACCCGTGAGGAACAGTGTGGATGTGCTGCAGGGAGCCGGACCGCTTTGACCTCTGAACAAACTGATGGTCGACACACGGTAACGTGTTCGCTGTAAATACCATTTATTTCCATGATGCAGCACATGATTAAACTCTGAAGCACATTTACAATCACGGTGATTAATGTGCTTCTGCTGAACAAATCAATATAGAAGTCGTATGTAAACTATGACTCGTATATCAACACACAACCAATGATCATGGTTTTGTTTTTTTGTGCTTTCAGAGCGAACATGGGACGGAGCTGTTTGAGACTCTGGGCCTGGAGGGAGAGATCAAACTGGCCGTGGAGAAGCTGGCGGAGTGGGCGGCTCCCCGGCCGGTGGAGAAGAACCTGCTCACCATCTCAGACGAGGTGTACGTGCAGCCGGAGCCTCTGGGAGTGGTGCTCATCATCGGGGCCTGGAACTACCCCTGGGCCGTCACGCTGCAGCCGCTGGTCGCTGCTATCGCTGCAGGTGCCGTATGGACACATCTATTGATGCACTCGTGTGTGTTTCGGGCACAGCCGGTGGCGGAGCAGCACAGACTTATTTTATTTTCACACAGTCACACAGAGACACTTCCATCACAGAGGAAGGAGGCATTTTAAAGCAATAGTTGAGCATTTAATATACTTCACCAGTTTCTTGCTGAGAGTTATGAACATTGATAACTTGAAATAAAAACGTATCTCAGCTTAACATACTAGAAAAGGAGGAAACCACCGAGCTCCACTGAGCGGAAACAAAATCTGCTCAGACCTGAGATCGTCCGGCACAGTAACATCATAAAAAAAGAAATAAACCATGGTGATTTTTTTTTTATACTTTGACGGCTGAAACAAACAAAACATAATGTGTGAATTAGTAAGTTTTGCAGGTCTCGACCGAGCCATTATAAGACTGCTGGGTTGACCTGTTCATTATTTTATTCACGCATTCTGCACACATCAATAATATGATTTTATAGATTCCTACATGAGAAGAATCTGAAAGAAGTGGCCTGGTTTATTATGTTGGTTTTTTTTCTATAAGTTTCATGAAGTGAACATTTATTGTCGGACTACAGTGTTCTTGGAAAAGCATTTTATTTCCTACATTTCTTTTCATCTGCGACAGCTGGACTCCAGACGACCTGTTTTTATTGGTTGTACAGGTGTGCCAAACTTTTTCCCTTAGTCGCACCAGCTCACTCACATTTTGTAACTTTATTTGTCAGTTGCGATGAACGTTGGCTATTTAAATATCTGAAGGTTTAAACAATGTCCTGTTTCATCCTCTACAGCTGGTGACAAATATCTGAGATTTATTTCACTGCAATCAAAATAATCCTAAACTCTACTTTCCTTCAAAAACTGTGTAATTTAGTTTTTAATCACAAAATGCGGGTCATGATATACGAGTTCATCTACAGTCCCAGTGTCTCCTGCTCAACCAGCTCTGACCTGATCACGTCCATCTAGCAGCTGCACAGCCGCTGCCTCGCTCTTCCTCTTCCTCTTCCTCTTCCTCTCCCTCACACTCACACACTTGCACTCACAAACACTAATGAAACTTTGTTGTTAACTTACATTTGGACTTTAGATAATAAAAGGCACCATAACGCTGAAGTGTGTGTTGCTTCACTTCTGTCAAACAATGCTGCGTTCAGGGACGGTCAGACATCGTGGTTATGATATTTGGTCTGAGCTACATTTCAGGTGTGACCAGTGAAAATGTTTCGTTACGTGACAGATATTTGACGTGATTTCCACTGTGCCGCCACGGTGTCTGTCTTCTATCTGTCAGGTAATGCAGCGGTGATAAAACCGTCTGAGATCAGCTCTCACTCCGCCCGGGTCATGGAGGAACTCCTCTCTCAGTATCTGGACGAGGTGAGCCTCCTGCCGCGTTGCATTATGACGTGTTTACACGTCTCTGTGCATGCAGGGAGTGTTAATGATGATGCGCTCCCTGTAGGATCTGTACCCGGTGGTGACCGGCGGCGTGTCGGAGACCCAGGAGCTGCTGAAGCAGAGATTCGACCACATCTTCTACACCGGCAGCAGCACGGTGGGCAAGCTGGTGATGGAGGCCGCAGCCCGCCACCTCACCCCGGTGACCCTGGAGCTGGGCGGCAAGAGCCCCTGCTACATCGACAAGGACTGCGACATCACTGTAGCATGTCGGTCAGTCTCGTGTGTAAAAATAGCAGAAAAATGAACTCCGCTGAAACGTCAAGAAAACAAACCGACACACAGCAGAGGTCCTGGCTGAGTTTCAAAACTTCCCTCTTTCTCCAAATCCAGTCGCATCACGTGGGGGAAGTTTGTCAACTGTGGTCAGACGTGCATCGCTCCGGACTACATCCTGTGTGAACCCTGCATCCAGAACATGGTGCTGGAAGAAATCAAGAAGAGCATCAAGGTTGGTCTGAAATCCAAAAAACACATCTTTTATTTATTTATATTTATATATATATATATATATATATATATATATAGCTGGAGATGCTGATCGAGTATATATGATATATACTCGATCAGTATCTCCAGCAGGTGACAACAAGCAGGTGAAAGCTGGAGAACTCGTGCTGCATCGCCACAGTTCTGCTGGTTTGGACCGAATGTTTTCAGCTCAGAGTCTCCGAAGGTCCCGGTGGAACTCGGTGTTGACAGTCTGACTCTGGGGGACGAACTCACGGTGACACAAAGAAAACATCTCGCCCCGCTCATCTCCTCGTTGCTTCTGACTTTCTGAAGCATTTCAAAGGTCTCCATAGTCCAGTATGACTCAACATTAATGTGTACGCTCTGCTAGAATTCACTGTGTCATCATAAATGAGTGAAACTCAGGTGCTGATGGAGATCAACTGAACTGCTGTGTAACAGGAACGCTCTCTGAACTGTTAGACCGACCTTCCTATTTCCATTTATGAATCCCAGTAAATGCTATTCAGTCGAACACCATGAGAAAGTTATTAGGACAAAGCTTCCATAACTTTTCTTTCTCGAGGTCTCTTATTGTGATCGAATCTCTCGTCGTGTGACACTTTGCAGGAGTTTTACACCGATAATCCGAAGACCTTCGAGGACTACGGACGCATCGTCAACCAGCGCCACTTCAAGAGGGTGATGGCGCTGATGGAGGGCAGCACGGTGGCTGTGGGTGGAGATGCGGATGAATCCCAGTGTTACATCGGTACGTGGTGTGTTGGAGCCGGCAGTCCGACACTCCCGAATGGGCCTTCATCTTCCGGGTCGGCTGTGGTTGAGTCTTTTAGAGGATGGAGTCACAACCTGTGAGCTTGAAATGTGTCTCTGAACAGGTTGTACTTTTCATGTTGTTGGTGGAGTCTGACTGGATCACTCGGTGGTCAGTTGGTGACCAGCAGGATGATGAGCCAACATGTCAGCGAGTGTATCAGTGACGTCCTCAGACCGGCTGAGCTGAAGGAAACACGTTAACAACACAGCTGCAAGACATCCAACCAGTTATTCAATGTACCGTCTGTCTGTGAAGGTTCTCCGTCATCAGGTCACTATATTTCAATGGGTTTTTTGCAGACAACTGAATTTTCTTGAGGACGGTGTTTTTAGGAGTCTTTCTGCTCTGAGGTTAAACATCTCGAAGCAGCAGATACCACTTAGAAAGGCTTCACTTACTTTTCCCACCAGCGCTGGAAACCTTTAACGAGGTTTCAATGAAGACACGAAACATTCAGATGCTTTATTACCTTCAGCTCAGTGTGTGTGTGTGTGTGTGTGTGTGTACTTGTGTGTATTTGTTTCACTGTTTATCTGAAAACATGATGGAGGCAGCCGTCAGTGGTCCAGGTGTCCCAGTCCCTCCCACCTCCCCCTCTCCAGGAGAGAGTGAACACAGTATAACCCCCCGTGTCCTTCCTGAAGGAGCCTCCAGGGGGCGTCCTGGTCACCTCAGCCGGCTCTTCCATTCAACCTTCTTTAACTGTATATCCAACAGTTTAATGAGGTCATGTCTCGTCTCCTTCAGCTCCCACGGTGTTGAAGGATGTGACCGGTGACTCCAACGTGATGCAGGAGGAGATCTTCGGCCCTCTGCTGCCCATCATCACTGTGACCGGTGTGGACGAGGCCATCCGCTTCATCAACGAGAGAGAGAAGCCGCTGGTGGTCTACGTCTTCTCTCACAACAACAAGGTGCAGCGGCTGTTTATTTCCTGTTTCTGGGGTTTAAACTCTGGATGATCTGGGCTCTGTTTGACTTCCCGTCTCTCCTCCTGGTTGACCAACAGCTGATTAAAAGAGTGATAGCCGAGACGTCCAGTGGAGCTCTGCTGGCCAACGACTGTTTGGTCCATTTTACCGTCAGCGCTCTCCCCTTCGGAGGAGTCGGTGAGTGTTTCTCTGTCGTCTCACCAGCTGGTGGTTCTGACTCTGTGGTTCTGACGGACCTCTTCCTCCTCAGGTAACAGCGGGATGGGCTGCTACCACAGCCGCCACGGCTTCGACCGGCTCAGCCACCTGCGCAGCTGCCTGATCAAGCAGCTGAAGATGGAGGGCATTAACAGCATGCGGTACCCCCCCCACACCGCCAAGAAACTGGGCTGGGCTCGCTTCTTCCTGCTCAAGCAGGTCAATGTGGGCCGGCTGCGCCGCATGGCGCTGCTGGCTGCCGCGGTCGGCCTGGCGGCGTTTGTGGTTCAGGTAAAGAAACTCAACTTTACCGGTCCGGTCCAAACAGGGAGACCAGGTTTGGTTGTGTTGTCAGAGATGTTGTGGTTCTGAAGTTTCCTGAAAGGAAATTAGTGACAATCGTGTTTATTGATAAATGATCTTTGAAGGAGATTCATTAACAGAATTACTGCATTCAAATCTTATTATTGGACACTGAACTCTCCGTGTTTCTTTCCTCTCTGATTATTATTAGTATTATTTTTACAGTTACGCTTTAGAAGCTGAATCTCCGTGTCCCAGTACCAAATGACAAAATACATAACCAGCACCACCATCATTTCTTTTTACATGCAGGGGAGAGTTTGAAAAAAGCTAAATGAACTTTACTGGAACTCTCTTGTGTCACATGACTTAAAACGTGTGAGCAACAATATGAAAGTCTTGGAGGGAAAATGTCTCTCCGTGTTAGTGATCAGTTCAACATAACTTCTCTACGTGTTCACAGCTCTCATGAAGCGGCTCACTGGATGATAATGTTTAGTCTTCAGTTCCCCACCATGCAACAAACAGTATCACAGGATTCATTTACATTTTTCTAAGTACTTCAACTGAATATTCAATAAATGCTGGATATTTTTTATTTTTTATTTCCAGCCACAGAAGCATCACAGTTTGTGATATTCTGTTACAGATTTTCAGCTACTTCAGCTTCTTTAGAGGTTGAATGAGACGCAGCCTCCATCAGAGGTCTGGAGAGGAAGATCAGCGTCTGGGGCACTTTTCTTTATGACAATATGTGCCTGCAACATATTCATCTAAATACCTATCTTTTCTTTCTGTTTTTAAAGAACCAGTTACTTAAAGGGTAACATCCTTGCAACAGCGCCCCCTGTAGTCACGTTCTGTAGGTGTAAACGCCTGTAAATGTAGTCTGTGCTCGTCCATCAATTTAACTTCACATTCTTCTGGTTAAAACTGCGTCACCAGATTGTGACTGACACGTTTTTTTTAAGTCTGTTTAATGTCTGATGTAGAAGTTATTATTTTCTGTTACAGAGCCATAACATGCTCAGTATGTTCACGTGTTTGACCCTAACGCCACCTTCAGTCTTATTGCCCAACAAAGCCACGTGTTGGCCGACAGCTGTCAGATGTCAGTAATGATTTGTCTTCCAGAAGCAGATGTTGTTCTGGAATTTCTGATTGTCTGTTAATGATTGACGCTCCAGATGAAATCATGTTAAAACTAAAGTGGAGTCGTGTTGGGAGCAGGATAGGAAACGAGTGACGGGACCGCGTTCACCTTCACACCGGTTCTGTTTCTGATTCATGTTTTTCAACCCGTGGATTATTTGTGTTGTGGCTGTTTACAACTTTGTAAATAATAACACGCATGTTCCCAAGATAATTGGCTCCGTGCCCCCCACCCCCACCCCACATACCCACCGTCCCACAGGCCCGTCCCCTCACACAACAATGGCTTTGTCTCCTGCACACAATGTTTGGTGTTGTGCAGGAAATCTATCCACATAAAGCCCCCTCATCTACCCTCCCTTCAATTACCCAGCATGCTTCACTCTCCATGTCTAAATGGCCTCCTTTGTTTGGGTCCACCCCACCACCTTTGTTGACATCCACCCTTGTTGTGCTCCTGTGAACGGCTCCTATCTGCCATCTCTGTTCAAACAGCCTCCTGTCTCCTGTTTCTTGCAGAGGTTCCTGCGGTGAGGCTGAGCAGCAGAGACCTGGGGGGGGGCTGAACTTTGACCCTCAGCTGGTGCAGGTGATGGTGGGACCGCCTCGCAGCGAACGTCCTACAGTGAAACATTTACCTTCACTGGTCCATATTGTCCCATTCATGTAGATAGTTTTACTCATTTAAAAATGTTTTTTCAACTAATTTTTTTTTTAGGCTGCTGTTGAAGTTTTAATCATTTTACATCCATTTTATAGAAATGTCTTTTGTAAAAATCTATAAATATTCTATAAATTCACATTATACAAATCTCAGAATGTAACTGCTTTAACATGGTGATCCATCATTGCATATTCTGTCTGACTTTAATGGTGCCGGTTCTTTATAACGTTTCATTGTCGTCCAAACTGTCTGCAATTAAACGTCAAGAAAAAAGTTCACAATACATAAATCATTGGGTGACTTTTGATCTTTGTTGTTTGCCTCGTATAAAGTTGATTATTTATTTACTCATGAGCATGTTATTGAGATCCCAAGGTTCATGTAATTTATGATGCTGTGACTGATTGGATGTTATGAAGAGACATGAAGTCAAAAATTAGTTCAACTCGGCTGTAAAGAAGAAACAAACAGGAGCAGGCAGATGATGATGATGATGACGTCATGAAGTAGCCCAGTGTTTGGAGGCGGTCTGAACAACGCTGCAGGTCACAGCCAGTAAACTGATCCCGGAGCAGCGGGAGCGCTGAGCGGTGCACAGAGAGCCTGGTGGCCGGTCGGTGAGTCGGAACCGCTGCGGGATCAGATCAGCGATTCGGATAATATTGGATCCAGAACCTGCTGGATGTGTTTTTGAGCCGAGCTCCTCCGGACTGTGGTGAGTTTTTAATACGTCTACATTCATTTACATCCATTCAATGAACAAAGGTCGCAGGTTAAATATAAAATACACATTTACAGCTTCCAGCAGCCGCTGTGTTTTCTGAATGATCACTTTTAACATCATGTCTCCAAATTAAGATATCGGCTTGAAGAGCTGTTTAATCTCCGGTAAACAGATGTTTCTATTGGTTAAGGCACGCGCCAATGTGAGCTTTATATGGACTTCTTTATCTGTAAAACAAGACTTCATAAGATTAAAAAAAAAACAACAACAACTAGTTAAAAGCCAGTTATTTTGTCTACAGGCTGCTGGACATGAACCGAGCAAAGGGAGAAAACAAGGAGTGGAAATAAGAGTCATTAATTCAGATGATATTTAAATCACGTTTTAGGACACAGTATTCCCCTTTCGTTTCGTCAGTTTATGTTTTATCAGGCAACACGGTCTCACTCCGTTCACCTGTTTAATGGCAGCTGTCCTGAACTTTAAATGAAAAGTTTAAAATTGCACAAAAAAACACGCTTCCTTCAGTTTTCAGTCCAACAGAACCTCGAACCAGTTTGTGTTGTCTGTGTGAAATCTGACCGTGTTGATTTGAAATGTTTTCTTCTCGGGTTTTAAAGCTTTTGCTTGGGACGGTCTCGCTGAGAGATGAGGTTGATTTTTGCAGATGAAGTATATGATTGAAGGGGATGATGGATTGTGCGTGTCGGGGGTGCAGGTGTGTGCAGGTGTGTGCATGGAGAGGCAGGCGGTGCAGCGGGCCAGAGAGGCCTTCCTCAGCGGCAGGACTCGGCCGCTGGAGTTCAGGCTGCAGCAGCTTCACGCCCTGCAGACGATGCTCACGGAGAAGGAGACGGAGATCTCCACTGCCCTCAAACAGGACATCAACAGGGTGAGTGGTCACAGGACACACGTGGAGAAGCTCTTTCCATGCTTTCTCCTGAACTGACAGGTGTGCTGGGTTCCTCACAGAGCCAGTACGACACGCCGCTCCTGGAGCTCATCGGCATCGAGAATGAGATCAAACTGGCCGTGGAGAAGCTGGCGGAGTGGGCGGCTCCCCGGCCGGTGGAGAAGAACCTGCTCACCATCTCAGACGAGGTGTACGTGCAGCCGGAGCCTCTGGGAGTGGTGCTCATCATCGGGGCCTGGAACTACCCCTGGGCCCTCACCCTGCTGCCGCTGGTCGGAGCCATCGCTGCAGGTAGGCAGCCTTCCTGTCTCCAGTCGCTCAAAACATCTTCATCCACATCCCCTGCTTCAGTCCCACCGGCAGTGACGCAAAGCCTCTGCACGGCCACACATGATTAGTTATCAGACCTCAGGTCAGCTGTAGATAAACACAAGACGTCCATGTATTCATCAAAAAGGTGTAGTCAAAAACTATCATTCTTGTTCAATTCTGCGGTTCCTTCAGCTCTGTGGAGTTTTCTTATATGTTTCCGCTCATTGTTTAGATTTTTCTGTTTGGGTTCACTTCAACCACCTTCATCAGTGGAGCATCCTGATGCTCATTTTAGGTTAAAAAAAAAAAGCTTTAATAAAAAGCTGCTGTACATTAACCTCTCAGCAGTTGGACATGTTGGAGCCTCACACTCCCTCAGGAGTTAGTGGAGGACAAACCGAACAGTGTCTCTGTTCCAGTCACTAATGACTTCCAGATAAACATCTTCAGGAATGTGGTCTAATGATCAGAATAAATGTTGGATAATTAATGTGCCATTTCTTAGCTAACTCAACTCATGGGGACAGAATGTGTTTCTACATCATCATAACCTTTATTCAGATTAATGTAACATTAGGGTAAAAAAACAATCCCATTTTATTCTGAAGTTTGTTGCTTCTGCTTCTGAACAGTTTTTGGCTCCTGAGTGAATTTCAGATCGACCTGTCCTCTAAGTTGACAACAGAAAGGACGTTATATCAGACAATTTAAGGGATTTATGTGAAGAGATTATTGCGCATGTTCACTCTCTTCTGAGTACGTAATATAATTTGTATTTAAGGTGTAATTAGATATATTGAGATATTTACATATTCTTTCATGGATCCATGGTTACAGCTGCAGAGACAGTTAGAGTTACCCTTTGCTGAGTTTGAACTAAAATCACTTAATGATTCCTTCTTAAACGAAAAATACACATTTTGATTTACTGATTGATTTATTGCAGGTTTTTTTGGTCTTTAAAGAGCAGGTTTACATTTTTGAGTTGATTTATTATATAGACTTTAGTACCGGACCTCTTCAGTCTGCCTTCCACTTTGAATACTGCTCTCTCTCTCTTTATGAGCTACTACAAATCTCAGTAAATATGCATGTAGGTGAAACTTCCCAGCTTTGAGAAGACTCGTTGGAGAAACTGTTGAGACTTCATCTGGCTGCCCCCCCATCTCTGCATTCTCGTCCTCCTACTGCTCCGCTCTGCGTCACTCGCTGATCTCATCCCATTCACACAAACCTGTGTTCTCTCCTCTGCAGGCGACGCAGCTGTGGTGAAGCCGTCGGAGCTCAGCGAGTACTCGTCCCTCCTCCTCCGGGCGCTGCTGCCTCGCTATCTGGACAAGGTCTGAACACCGGCTGCTATTGTTGGTGGAATCACGTTGTACCGTTGAAGCCTCGCACCAACACGGTGCATCACAGATGCTTCTGACTTCCATCATCCTCAGTGTGTCGGGAATGCGCCTCATTTTCAAGCATGCTTGATATTTTTGGCAGTTGTCCCGTGTTTCTTTTATACCTGTAGGGACAGAGAGATCAAATAATGAACGTTGTTCTGTTTATTTCCAGGATCTGTACCCGGTGGTGACCGGCGGCGTGTCGGAGGCCCAGGAGCTGCTGCGGCTCCGCTTCGACCACATCTTCTACACCGGCAGCAGCACGGTGGGCAAGCTGGTGATGGAGGCCGCAGCCCGCCACCTCACCCCGGTGACCCTGGAGCTGGGCGGCAAGAGCCCCTGCTACATCGACAAGGACTGCGACATCAGGGTCGCCTGCCGGTAAACATCACTTCTCCGAACTGAATGGCAGGCTGCAGCTGTGAGGATGTGTAACCATGGCGATGGGCGGCAGCAGATTTACCTGCTGTAGCTGCTACGCCTGCAGCATGCAGCAAATCATCACTACATATGATGATTTATGAAATACTGACGCAAATGATCCTTTAGGAATTAAATTATATTGGTTCTATGGGTTGCAGGTTTTCAGTTAATTTTATAAGCCAAAGAACTGGACTTTCCTCCACTTTACTCAGTTTTCAAAAGTGTTCCATTGTTTTAAGATAGATTTCCTACATTAGCAGCAGTCATCAGCTTTCATTCATTTCAGAATGGGACAAAAAAAATGATAGAGGAGAAATAAAACCTGCTTCAGAATTTGTAGCCATTATTTTTTTACACTTTAGTTTGTTAGCTCTCATTTAGAAGACAGCTGCTGAACACTGACCTTTTTTTTTTGTTAGCTAATGATTCCGGTTTTCAGACGTCTGAGTGCCACTGAACGCGTCACCAGTCCATGTTAATGTGAGAATAACCGCTCTGCCTGGAAAGCAGACAAATCACAAGAACAGGAAACAATGCAAATGTGTTCACGTTTGCAGCTTCATCACCCCGTTGTGAACGGCTTCGAACCGTTCTGAATCCAAATAGACAAAGTTTACATTGTTTGAAAGCACAAAGCCTCCCAGTTCAACCGCTAAAAAACATTTTAAGACTCCAACAACAGCAGTGTGCACACCTTTTCTATCAACTACACAGGAAAACACTGTGCTGCACACGGTCTTCTCTGTAAGAGTCCAACACACAAAACCTTTCCAGGTTTTGAGTCTTTTTTCTTACAGAAGTGGAGATTGTTCAGGGACCAACACAAACCTTCAGCTGTGGTTGGATTTGCTGGTTGTGGTTTTTGCTTTGTGTTCGTAAATGTACCTGCATGTGATGTCTTTCAAGCCTGTAAACTCTGGAACATTGAAGTGTAAATGAACACGGTGTAAATTGTGTGTGCAGTCGCATCACCTGGGGAAAGTTCGTGAACTGCGGCCAGACGTGCATCGCTCCGGACTACATCCTGTGTGAACCCTGCATCCAGGGCCGGGTGGTGGAGTGCGTCCGGCAAACTCTCCTGGTAACAGTTCACCTCACCTGACATCACGTACGCACAGTGCCGAGCTTTTATCGACACCTTTTTCACGCAGGAATTTTACGGCGCCGATCCCAAATGCTCGCCTGACTACGGCCGCATAGTCAACCAGCGTCACTTCAACAGAGTCGTGGGTCTGATGGAGGGATACACGCCGGTGGTGGGAGGACAGAGCGACTCCTCGCTGCGCTACATCGGTAGGAAGATCCTCCTCGTTCATGGGGATCATGGTTTGTATTTCTGTTTAATGCCCGCCCATGTTGCCCTTAAAGCCCCGACGGTGCTGAAGGACGTGCCGCCCCACTCCAGGCTGATGCAGGAGGAGATCTTCGGCCCTCTGCTGCCCATCGTGACTGTGAGTGACATGGACGACGCCATCCACTTCATCAACGAGAGAGAGAAGCCGCTGGCGCTCTACATCTTCTGTTCCGACAAGAAGGTGAGCTGCGGCTGCAGGAGACGTCCTGGAGCAGCTTTTAATGTGTCCAGCTCTTCTTCACGTGTTATCTCGGTTTGCCCCCCCACCCCTTCCTCCTCCTCCTCCTCCTCCAAGGCGATAAAGAGGATGATTGAAGAGACCACGAGTGGAGGAGTCACAGTCAACGATGTGATGATGCACTACACACTCAGCTCTCTGCCGTTTGGTGGTGTTGGTAAGAATGCTTTAAACTCTTATTGTGTGAAGTGTATAATCATCATCACTTGCTCTTTTCTAAGTTTGATGGAATTATTTTGGGTGTTTGACTGTTGAGTCGAACAGAACAAGCTAATCAATAATGCCAGTAATGCTGTTGGAGCTGTTTGCACTTAGTTTCCATCTTGGTGACATTGATGCAACCAGTCGCTGCGTAAAGGCCCCCGAAATGGACAACGGTATTGGCAGCATACGAGATCGATACATGTTATTTTTGGACAGAGGAAACACGTTCAGTAATGGCACTAAATGGCTTTTGGTGGGAAACAATAGCAGATTGTTGCGATGTGATTCCTGTTTACTGTTTAGAAATTCATTTAAGTCCAGACGGTCAGTCTTCGTACAGACGGTCAGTCTTCGTCCTGACGTTCAGTCTTCGTACAGACGGTCAGTCTTCGTCCTGACGTTCAGTCTTCGTCCTGACGGTCAGTCTCCGTCCTGACGGTCAGTCTCCGTACAGACGGTCAGTCTCCGTCCTGACGTTCAGTCTTCGTACAGACGGTCAGTCTTCGTCCTGACGGTCAGTCTTCGTACAGACGTTCAGTCTTCGTACAGACGGTCAGTCTTCGTCCTGACGGTCAGTCTCCGTCCTGACGGTCAGTCTCCGTACAGACGTTCAGTTTTCGTACAGACGGTCAGTCTTCGTCCTGACGGTCAGTCTTTGTCCAGATGTTCGTCCTGTCAACATGTTTTTTTTTTCGGAGGTTGTTGCTCTCGTTCACCCTCCTGTCCTCATATTTATCGACAGGAATTATAATTATATGCGCATCACATGTTAAGCGTCAAATCTCTTCTCGTAGCAGCATTAATTGTTGCTGCCGCAAAGAATTGTGGGACAGCGTTGTCTCCTATCTGGTGTATCCTCCGGTAAAGGAGATGAGAAAAGAAGCACTGAAGCTCCTTTCCTCAGCATTTGAAGAATTCAAACAGCTCTTACTATGGCTGACACGTATGTACTTCCAGGTCACGTCACTCACTGAGGAACGTTCCTCAGCAAAGTTGACTAGTCGAACGCAGCTTTTATTTTGGTCCGGACCATCATCAGCTGCAGCCTGCTTTTTTTCTTTGTGAAGTTTACATTTCAAAGTCTTCGTTCGGATGTGGATGTCTGACATCCCACATTTTGTGGTGTTTTTTCTTACATGAACCATGTGAGAAGCATCCTGACGTTCACCTGTGTCGCCCCTCCAGGTCAGAGCGGTATGGGCCGCTACCACGGCAAACACACCTTCGACCAGCTGAGCCACCAGAGGGCGTGTCTGGTCCGCTCGCTGGGCATGGAGAGCGTCAACCTGGCCCGGTACCCTCCTCAGAACCGGCGGCGGGCGCAGCGGGTGCGGATGGCCCTGAAGTCGCCTCTGATCGACATGTCCAAGAGGACGCTGGTGTGGGCCGTCATCGCCACCGTCATCGGCTGCGGCCTCTTCATCACCCTGCTGGTCATCCTGCTCATCGCTGCAGGCCTCAACTGCACCTGCTGGTACTGGAGAGGCTTCTACAACTAGAGACAGTCCAACTCTAACTTCCTGTACAAAGACCAAACTAAGTGCCTGCTGCAATGATCTTCGTGTCCACAACACACATTAAATCCTGTTTCATATTCAGATGTTTTAAAGATAAAGAGGAAGATAACCTTTATTAGATAGATATAGATAACTTTATTTGCTGTCTTATTTTGTATCGGATGTCCTTCGGTGAGAGTTAAACACTCCTCCCTCATCCTTCTTTTTTAAAAGTTAACATTTACATTTTTAGGAAAACATTAGTGTATTTTGCTTTTGTTCCAAAATTAAAAGATTTGTTCATACAGTATATGATGATTTCACATTTTATTTCAGCACTGAAAACAAAGTTTAAAGATCCTTTTTTTTTCCAAGCAATGTTTAACTTGAATGGATTCCTTCATGGATATTATGAACTGTTATCTAGTCAAATCTGGGGACAAATACACAGAATATCTTTAATAACTTGCACTAAATACGACTCTTCTGCCTCCTGACTTTTACAGTCTATCACTGTTATGGCCACCAGAGGTCACTATTTGTATTTAATTCACTTCATTAAGCTGACTGTGATTAATTAGATGATGAATCATTTGCTTCAATGTTTGTGAACCCTTTGATATTTCTGCATCAATATGACCTGAAACATCATCAGATCTTCACACAAGTCCTCAAAGTAGATTAAAAAACAAACAATGAATTAACTGAGACCAAAATATTACACTTAGTCTTTTATTTATTGAGAAAAATATACAAATATTTCATATCTGAGTGGCAAGTCTTTAAGATTATTAGCTAATTTGAAGGTGAAATCAGAGTCGGGTGTTTTCAATTAGCGGAATGATCATCAGGTGTTTTTTGTTTTATTCCAAGGAAGATGCATCAGACTCTGGGCTGCTTGTGTTTGTGGAAGTGAGTCGGAGTTTGTACAAATGAACCAGCGTTACTCTCCACAGGAGAGGACAACAACAGTCAGCATGTCATGTAATATTCCACAAGAAAGGCTTCTCACACTGCTTCATGTTGATGTTCATGAGTCCACCATCAGGAGAACACAGTTTGATAAAGATCACATGACCAACCAGAGGGCTGTTAGATAAATGTTTTGTGGATGGATGCGACCAAAGAGAACAAGAAACGTGTCAGGATCATATTTACGTTTGCATTGTTATCGTGTCTGAATAAACAGCTTAAAGTGATGCAGTCAAATTCAAAACTCTGGCAATAAATCCTCCTTTAACACTTTCAACACAAACTAAACTTCATGAAGTGAGTGTTTACTGCAGGACTCTGGAAAGGTTTAAACTACACTACACACTAGTACATACAATCATTGCTGCATTGTAATGTGTTTTTGTGGTCATGTGTGTTACACCTATCACATGTCTGAACAAAGAGTTCAGGGTTTGTCTGGGAAGTGAAGCTGCATGTGGATGCAGATGTCTCTTGGTGATATGACGTGTTTCTGTCCAAGTCGTTGGCTCTGCAGCCGCACTACAATGGAGGCATACTGTGAGTAGCCGCCAGGTGGCGGCAGAGAGCTGTGGTAGTGCACAGAGAGCTGACAACACTACAGTCAATTCATGTTTATCTTTATTGGCTTTTATATGAAGTTATAAAGCTGCTCCATCACTTTCATCTTTTCAGGGTTGATTCTCTTACTTCTCTACGAATCAGACAAGAGAAGAGAGAAGGTGATAAAAATGCTGATATTCATCTGAGTCATGTTCAGTTTTTATGATGCCGTCAAAGCGCGTGCTCTGGAGCAGCAGTAAAGGATGCAGAGGGATCTGTAGGCCATCAGGCAACAGTGTCATCCACCTCCATTATATGTTAAAGGCTACTGTAGGCTGTGATATTTTATTGTACATGTGATGAGTGTGGATTCCTGTCAGGAGGAGCTCTGTAGCCACCGAGTTGGTTTCTCTGCTGCTTTCTTTGTTTTCTTATCTCATGTTGAGTGCTTGTCTTCATTTGATTTCCTGGACCATTTAAATAGCTGCCCTTCTTGATTATTAATTTATATTTATATATCTTGTGTGTGTGTGTGTGTGTGTATATATATATCTTGTCTGATATATATGTTTTTTTTCTCCCTTAATAATAAAAACCTTCATTTAAAAACGGCATTTTGTGTTTACTTGTGTTATCTTTGACTAATATTTAAATGTGTTTGATGATCTGAAACATTTAAGTGTGACAGATATGCACAAAAAAAAAAGAAATCATGAAGGGGGCAAACACTTTTTCACACCACTGTATGTATCATATTTATGATAGATAGATATATATATATATGATATATATATATATTTTATTCTACAGTAGCAGTCAAAGGTTTGGACACACCTTCTCATTCAATGTTTTTTCTTAATTTTTATTTTTTTCTACATGGTAGATTTATATTGAAGACATCCAAACTATGAAGGAACACATGGAATTATGTGGTAAACAAAAAAATGCTCAACAAACCAGAATGTTTTATATTTTAGATTCTTCCACCTTTTTCCTGGAATGGTTTTCCAACAGTCTTGAAGGAGTTCCCAGAGGTGCTGAGCTCTCGTTGGCTGCTTTGCCTTCACTCTGCGGTCCAACTCATCCCAGAGCGTCTCATTGGGTTTAGGTCGGTGATGGTGGAGGCCAGGTCATCTGACGCAGCACTCATCACTCTCCTTCTTGGTCAAACAGCCCTTCCACAGCCTGGAGGTGTGTTTGGGGTCGTCGACCTGTTGAAACACAAATGCTGGTCCCACTAAGCTCAAACCAGATGGGATGGCATGTCGCTGCAGAATGCTGTGGGAGCCATGCTGGTTAATATGACTTGAATTCTGAATAAATCACCAACAGTGTCACCAGTAACCCCCCCCCCCACACACACACACCATCACACCTCCTCCTCCATGCTTCATGGTGGGAACCACATGTAGAAACCATCCGCTCAGCTTTTCTGTGTCTTACAAAGACACGGTGGGAGGAACCAAAAATCTCAGATCTGGACTCCTCAGACCAAAGTCCAGATTTCCACTGGTTTAATGTCCATTCCTTGTGTTTCTTGGCCCAATCAAATCTCTTCTTCTTCTTCTTCCTCAGTAGCAGCTTCTTTGCAGCAATTGGACCCTGAAGGCCTGATTCACGCAGTCTCCTCTGAACAGTTGATGTTGAGATGTGTCTGCTACTTGAACTCTGTGAAGCATTTATGAGGGATCTAATCTGAGGTGCTGTTAATTTGCGGTTTCTGAGGCTGGTAACTCTAATGAATTTATCCTCAGCAGCAGAGGTAACTCTTGGTCTTCCTGTCCTGGGCGGTCCTCATGAGAGACAGTTTCATCAGAGCGTTTGATGGTTTTCGCGACTGCACTTGAGGATACATTCAAAGTTCTCTAAATGTTCTGGATTGACTGACCTTCCTGTCTTAAAGTAATGACGGACTGTCGTTTCTCTTTACTTGGTTGAGTGTTTCTTACCACAATATGACAGAACTGTAGTCCAATAGGCCGATTCACTGTAGAGAGCTGTGCACCAACCCTGCCTCTGCACAACACAACTGATGCTCTCAAACACATTAAGAAGGCAAGAAATTCCACAAATGAACTCTTGACAAGGCTCACCTGTTAACTGAAAACTATTCCAGGTGAACACCTCATGGAGCTGATTGAAAGAATCCCAACAGTGTGCAAAGCTGTTATCAAAGCAAAAGGTGGTTACTTTGAAGAATGTAAAATATAGGTAGGTAGGTAGGTAGGTAGGTATATACTTTATTAATCCCAGAGGGGAAATTTTTTCGCCACAGCAGCATACATACAGGAGCAATAATAGAAACAATAGAATAAAATAATAATAGAATAGAATAATATAATAGAAAAGCAATAAAATAAAATAGCAGTAAATAGCAGTAAAAAATATAAATATAAAATATAAAATGCACAGTATATACAGTATATATACACAGTACATTATATATCTATATATATTATATACAACAAACCAATAAACACAGCCAACATATATATATATATATATATATATACATATACATACAGTACAGTATATATCTATATATATTATATACAAGCAACCAAGAAACACAGTCAACAGTGTTATTGTTGTGTGATGGATTTTGCCAGAGGTGAGTTATTGTACAGTCTTATTGCGGTCGGCAGGAATGATCTCCTGTATCTGGAATGATCTCCTGTATCTGGAATGATCTCCTGTATCAGGAATGATCTCCTGTATCAGGAATGATCTCCTGTATCTGGAATGATCTCCTGTATCTGGAATGATCTCCTGTATCAGGAATGATCTCCTGTATCAGGAACCATCTCCTGTATCTGGAATGATCTCCTGTATCTGGAAGGATCTCCTGTATCTGGAATGATCTCCTGTATCTGGAATGATCTCCTGTATCAGGAATGATCTCCTGTATCTGGAATGATCTCCTGTATCTGGAATGATCTCCTGTATCAGGAATGATCTCCTGTATCTGGAATGATCTCCTGTATCTGGAATGATCTCCTGTATCAGGAATGATCTCCTGTATCTGGAATGATCTCCTGTATCTGGAATGATCTCCTGTATCAGGAATGATCTCCTGTATCAGGAATGATCTCCTGTATCAGGAACCATCTCCTGTATCTGGAAGGATCTCCTGTATCTGGAATGATCTCCTGTATCTGGAATGATCTCCTGTATCAGGAATGATCTCCTGTATCTGGAATGATCTCCTGTATCTGGAAGGATCTCCTGTATCTGGAATGATCTCCTGTATCTGGAATGATCTCATGTATCTCCTGAATGATCTCCTGTATCTGGAATGATCTCCTGTATCTGGAATGATCTCCTGTATCAGGAATGATCTCCTGTATCTGGAATGATCTCCTGTATCTGGAATGATCTCCTGTATCAGGAATGATCTCCTGTATCTGGAATGATCTCCTGTATCTGGAATGATCTCCTGTATCAGGAATGATCTCCTGTATCAGGAATGATCTCCTGTATCTGGAATGATCTCCTGTATCTGGAATGATCTCCTGTATCTGGAATGATCTCCTGTATCTGCAATGATCTCCTGTATCAGGAATGATCTCCTGTATCTGGAATGATCTCCTGTATCTGGAATGATCTCCTGTATCAGGAATGATCTCCTGTATCTGGAATGATCTCCTGTATCTGGAATGATCTCCAGTATCAGGAATGATCTCCTGTATCTGGAATGATCTCATGTATCTGGAATGATCTCCTGTATCAGGAATGATCTCCTGTATCTGGAATGATCTCCTGTATCAGGAATGATCTCCTGTATCTGGAATGATCTCCTGTATCAGGAATGATCTCCTGTATCTGGAATGATCTCCTGTATCAGGAACCATCTCCTGTATCTGGAAGGATCTCCTGTATCTGGAATGATCTCCTGTATCTGGAATGATCTCCTGTATCTGGAATGATCTCATGTATCTGGAATGATCTCCTGTATCTGGAATGATCTCCTGTATCTGGAATGATCTCCTGTATCTGGAATGATCTCCTGTATCTGGAATGATCTCCTGTATCAGGAATGATCTCCTGTATCTGGAATGATCTCCTGTATCTGGAATGATCTCCTGTATCTGGAATGATCTCCTGTATCAGGAATGATCTCCTGTATCTGGAATGATCTCCTGTATTTGGAATGATCTCCTGTATCTGGAATGATCTCCTGTATCTGGAATGATCTCCTGTATCAGGAATGATCTCCTGTATCTGGAATGATCTCCTGTATCTGGAATGATCTCCTGTATCAGGAATGATCTCCTGTATCTGGAATGATCTCCTGTATCTGGAATGATCTCCTGTATCTGGAATGATCTCCTGTATCAGGAATGATCTCCTGTATCTGGAATGATCTCCTGTATCAGGAATGATCTCCTGTATCTGGAATGATCTCCTGTATCAGGAATGATCTCCTGTATCTGGAATGATCTCCTGTATCAGGAATGATCTCCTGTATCTGGAATGATCTCCTGTATCAGGAATGATCTCCTGTATCTGGAATGATCTCCTGTATCAGGAATGATCTCCTGGAATGATCTCCTGTATCAGGAATGATCTCCTGTATCAGGAATGATCTCCTGTATCAGGAATGATCTCCTGTATCTGGAATGATCTCCTGTATTTGGAATGATCTCCTGTATCTGGAATGATCTCCTGTATCAGGAATGATCTCCTGTATCAGGAATGATCTCCTGTATCCTTTTTTTAAAGGACCCATTAGCATGAGGATGCCCTGCTCCTGTCAGACGCTCCGCTAAGCTCCGCACTGACAGCTTTATCACTTAATAGCTCCACAGATTCAGGCTTCTGCTTATAAACCTAAGAAAAGGAAACTGCCGTCCTCGTTCCTCCCGTCGTTTAGTTAATAAAGTCTGGACACGACACAAGTTCATGACTTTCACAGGAAACCACTTTAGTTTCGAGTTGTTCTGCTGCCGGTGACTTTACTGGTTTGGTCAGGGAAGATTTTCTACCACAGAATGACTTTAATAAATCTGAGGCTCTTCTAGTCAGGACTCTGATCCAGGAGAGATTCAGGAACTCTGATCCAGGAAAGGACAGAAACCCTGATCTCAGCGAGGAGGTGTGGTCCACCCCGTTGCTAGGTGACGCATCCTTTTAAACGATGTGATTGGTTGATTGAAAAAAATGCCCTCTTGGTGATAAAGGGACAGAATGGACAGTGACCTCCAGTGGAAGTTAAATGAAGTGCAGCAAACATCTTCTTCACTTTCATGTGTTGTTGGTGGGAGAAGAGACGTCTCTGATCCTCCACAAACATCCTGCAGACAATCTGGACACGTTCCTCAACCTCATTCAGTCTCAACTATATGTCTCTGAGCTCGCTGGACGTCAGCAGTTTTCTGCTCTGATGAAGAAACTCTTCTTCCTCTTAAAGTCTTCCTCTCTGATCCGCCCCCTTTATCTCATTCGGAGCTCTGTGAACATGTTTATGAAGAACTTTTATCTTTACAAGGATCTACTCTCAACTTCTTGGAAAACGTCTCAAGAATTTTCCTATAATTTCTAATCCGAGGACTCGTTGTGAAGACGGTCTGGTGAATTCCTGCCAACAGGAAGCTGCTGCTCCACATTTCACCTCTGGAGGCTGAAATCGAAGCCGTCAGTGCTTCGTATGTTTGTCCAGCAGTGATTCATTCCTCCCTGACTTCACCTGCTCCAATCAACTCTGTCTCACTTCATTAGTGTCAACAGGAGCTGGACTCAGATCAGCTGTCAGAGACCTGAGAGCTGGCAGAACGCCACAGGTTGTGGAATGTCCCTTTAATGTGCCGTCCCTCTGTTTGACTCTCCAACCTCTGGTCACCTGCATCGGGACCGTTGGTCCCTGAAGAGGACGTCCATCAGAACCGTAAGTCCCTGCAGAGGACGTCCATCAGGACCGTTAGTCCCTGCACAGGACATCCATCAGGACCGTTAGTCCCTGCACAGGACATCCATCAGGACCATTAGTCACTACAGCGGACGTCCATCAAGACCGTTAGTCCATGCAGAGGACGTCCTGCTGTCAGACTGAAGACAAACTGTCTGCTCACCCATTTAAATATGAACTGATTTCTCTCATCTTGGATTTCTTCCAGATATTTGAACATTTATTGAAAAAGAACCAGGTGAGAAGATTAAAGGGAAAAATCCCTCCGTCCATCATCCCTCCGTCCATCATCCCTCCGTCCAACATCCCTCCGTCCATCTTCCCTCCGTCCATCATCCCTCCGTCCAACATCCCTCCGTCCATCATCCCTCCGTCCATCATCCCTCCGTCCATCTTCCCTCCGTCCATCTTCCCTCCGTCCATCATCCCTCCGTCCATCATCCCTCCGTCCATCTTCCCTCCGTCCATCTTCCCTCCGTCCATCATCCCTCCGTCCAACATCCCTCCGTCCATCATCCCTCCGTCCATCATCCCTCCGTCCATCTTCCCTCCGTCCAACATCCCTCCGTCCATCATCCCTCCGTCCATCATCCCTCCGTCCATCATCCCTCCGTCCATCTTCCCTCCGTCCATCTTCCCTCCGTCCATCATCCCTCCGTCCAACATCCCTCCGTCCATCATCCCTCCGTCCATCATCCCTCCGTCCATCATCCCTCCGTCCATCTTCCCTCCGTCCAACATCCCTCCGTCCATCATCCCTCCGTCCATCATCCCTCCGTCCAACATCCCTCCGTCCATCATCCCTCCGTCCATCATCCCTCCGTCCATCATCCCTCCGTCCATCATCCCTCCGTCCATCCATCATCCCTTTGTCCATCTTCCCTCCGTCCATCATCCCTCCGTCCATCATCCCTCCGTCCATCATCCCTCCGTCCATCTTCCCTCCGTCCATCTTCCCTCCGTCCATCATCCCTCCGTCCAACATCCCTCCGTCCATCATCCCTCCGTCCATCATCCCTCCGTCCATCCGTCCATCATCCCTCCGTCCATCATCCCTCCGTCCATCATCCCTCCGTCCGTCCATCATCCCTCCGTCCATCATCCCTCCGTCCATCATCCCTCCCTCCATCCCTCTGTCCATCATCCCTCCGTCCATCCATCATCCCTCTGTCCATCTTCCCTCCGTCCATCATCCCTCCGTCCATCATCCCTCAGTCCACCTTCCATCCATCCATCATCCCTCCGTCCATCATCCCTCCGCCCAACATCCCTCCGTCCATCATCCCTCCGTCCATCTTCCCTCCGTCCATCATCCCTCCGTCCATCATCCCTCAGTCCACCTTCCATCCATCCATCATCCCTCCGTCCATCACCCCTCCGCCCAACATCCCTCCGTCCAACATCCCTCCGTCCATCATCCCTCCGTCCAACATCCCTCCGTCCATCCATCATCCCTCCGTCCATCCATCATCCCTCCGTCCATCATCCCTCCGTCCATCTTCCCTCCGTCCATCATCCCTCCGTCCATCATCCCTCCGTCCACCTTCCATCCATCCATCATCCCTCCGTCCATCATCCCTCCGCCCAACATCCCTCCGTCCAACATCCCTCCGTCCATCATCCCTCCGTCCAACATCCCTCCATCCATCCATCATCCCTCCGTCCATCTTCCCTCCGTCCATCATCCCTCCGTCCATCATCCCTCCGTCCACCTTCCATCCATCCATCATCCCTCCGTCCATCATCCCTCCGCCCAACATCCCTCCGTCCAACATCCCTCCGTCCATCATCCCTCCGTCCAACATCCCTCCGTCCATCCATCATCCCTCCGTCCATCTTCCCTCCGTCCATCATCCCTCCGTCCCCTCCGTCCATCCCTCCGTCCATCATCCCTCCGTCCAACATCCCTCCGTCCATCATCCCTCCGTCCATCATCCCTCCGTCCAACATCCCTCCGTCCATCATCCCTCCGTCCAACATCCCTCCGTCCATCTTCCCTCCGTCCATCATCCCTCCGTCCAACATCCCTCCGTCCATCATCCCTCCGTCCATCATCCCTCCGTCCATCATCCCTCCGTCCAACATCCCTCCTCCCTCCGTCCATCATCCCTCCG
The DNA here is from genome assembly GCF_029030835.1 of Brachyistius frenatus. Lineage (NCBI taxonomy): Eukaryota > Metazoa > Chordata > Actinopteri > Embiotocidae > Brachyistius > Brachyistius frenatus. The sequence goes on along the minus strand of NW_027211001.1, from coordinate 113,272 downwards.
TCCATCATCCCTCCGTCCATCATCCCTCCGTCCAACATCCCTCCGTCCATCATCGTCCATCATCCCTCCGTCCATCCCTCCGTCCATCCCTCCGTCCATCCAACATCCCTCCGTCCATCATCCCTCCGTCCATCATCCCTCCGTCCATCCAACATCCCTCCGTCCATCATCCCTCCGTCCAACATCCCTCCGTCCAACCGTCCCTTCCCCATCATCCCTCTGTCCAAACACCCCTCCGTCCATCATCCCTTCCAACCATCCAACATCCCTCCGTCCATCATCCCTCCGTCCATCCAACATCCCTCCGTCCAACATCCCTCCGTCCATCTTCCCTCCGTCCAACATCCCTCCGTCCATCATCCCTCTGTCCGTCATCCCTCCATCCATCATCCCTCCGTCCATCATCCCTCCGTCCAACATCCCTCCGTCCATCATCCCTCCGTCCATCATCCCTCCGTCCAACATCCCTCCGTCCATCCAACATCCCTCCGTCCATCATCCCTCCGTCCATCTTCCCTCTGTCCGTCATCCCTCCGTCCATCATCCCTCCGTCCAACATCCCTCCGTCCATCATCCCTCCGTCCATCATCCCTCCCTCCAACACCCCTCCGTCCATCATCCCTTCGTCCATCCAACATCCCTCCGCCCATCATCCCTCCGTCCAACATCCCTCCGTCCAACATCCCTCCGTCCATCATCCCTCCGTCCATCCAACATCCCTCCGCCCATCATCCCTCTGTCCAACATCCCTCCGTCCATCATCCCTCCGTCCATCCAACATCCCTCCGCCCATCATCCCTCCGTCCAACATCCCTCCGTCCAACATCCCTCCGTCCATCATCCCTCCGTCCATCTTCCCTCTGTCCGTCATCCCTCCGTCCAACATCCCTCCGTCCATTATCCCTCCATCCATCATCCCTCCATCGAACATCCCTCCGTCCATCCAACATCCCTCCATCCATCATCCCTCCGTCCATCTTCCCTCTGTCCGTCATCCCTCCGTCCATCATCCCTCCGTCCAACATCCCTCCGTCCATCATCCCTCCATCCATCATTCCACCGTCCATCATCCCTCCCTCCAACACCCCTCCGTCCATCATCCCTTCGTCCATCCAACATCCCTCCGCCCATCATCCCTCCATCCAACATCCCTCCGTTCAACATCCCTCCGTCCATCTTCCCTCCGTCCAACATCCCTCCGTCCATCATCCCTCCGTCCAACATCCCTCCGTCCATCATCCCTCTGTCCAACATCCCTCCATCCATCATCCCTCCATACATCATCCCTCCGTCCAACATCCCTACGTCCATCATCCCTCCGTCCATCCAACATCCCTCCGTCCATCTTCCCTCTGTCCATCATCCCTCCGTCCATCATCCCTCCGTCCACCATCCCTCCGTCCATTATCCCTCCGTCCATCATCCCTCCATCGAACATCCCTCCGTCCATCCAACATCCCTCCATCCATCATCCCTCCGTCCATCTTCCCTCTGTCCGTCATCCCTCCGTCCATCATCCCTCCGTCCAACATCCCTCCGTCCATCATCCCTCCGTCCATCATTCCACCGTCCATCATCCCTCCCTCCAACACCCCTCCGTCCATCATCCCTTCGTCCATCCAACATCCCTCTGCCCATCATCCCTCCATCCAACATCCCTCCGTCCAACATCCCTCCGTCCATCATCCCTCCGTCCATCCAACATCCCTCCTTCCATCTTCCCTCTGTCCGTCATCCCTCCGTCCATCATCCCTCCGTCCATCATCCCTCCGTCCAACATCCCTCCGTCCATCATCCCTCCGTCCATCATCCCTCCGTCCAACATCCCTCTGTCCATCCAACATCCCTCCGTCCATCATCCCTCTGTCCAACATCCCTCCGCCCATCATCCCTCCGTCCAACATCCCTCCGTCCAACATCCCTCCGTCCATCATCCCTCCGTCCATCCAACATCCCTCCGCCCATCATCCCTCCGTCCATCATCCCTCCGTCCATCCAACATCCCTCCGTCCATCATCCCTCCGTCCAACATCCCTCCGTCCAACATCCCTTCGCCCATCATCCCTCTGTCCAAACATCCCTCCGTCCATCTTCCCTCCGTCCATCATTCCTCCGTCCAACATCCCTCCGTCCAACATCCCTCCGTCCAACATCCCTCCGTCCAACATCCCTTCGCCCATCATCCCTCTGTCCAAACATCCCTCCGTCCATCTTCCCTCCATCCAACATCCCTCCGTCCATCATTCCTCCGTCCAACATCCCTCCGTCCATCATCCCTCTGTCCAACATCCCTCCATCCATCCAACATCCCTCCGTCTGTCCATCATGAAGGATTTCCTTCCAGGATTTAAAACACTAAATTAAGTTTATAGCAGGAGTTGAATCAGTTAGTAAAACATACGGATTAAAATGTGGATTATTGTGATTAAGGAATCTGGGATTTGTTTCAAAATTTTCTGCAATTTGTGAAGAAGGTTTGAACACAGAAAAATGGAACCAGACGACAGCTGCAACACTAGGAAGCTATTAAAATCTGTCTGAGGATGTCAGAAGACAAAAATACAGCCTGCCTGGGAAATAGTGGAAGGTGAGAAACTGAATAAAACACATATTTCACCTTTAATCAAGAGAAAACCATTCAAAGAAGATGTAAACACATGAATGCTGACTTCCTGCTGTTTGTAGTGTAACTCTGCTCACTGTGACATTCAATCCATTCATGACTGGCACGCTGCAGGGCATGTTAATTCACGTTTGGCTGTAGTGGACGGGCGAGTTTATTTCACGTATAGCTGTACTGGACGCGCGTGTTTATTTCATGTTTAGTTGTAGTGGACGGGAGTGTTTATTTCACGTTTAGCTGTAGTGGACGCGCGTGTTTATTTCACGTTTAGCTGTGGAGGACGGGCGTGTTTATTTCACGTTTAGTTGTAGTGGACGAGCGTGTTTATTTCACGTTAAGCTGTAGTGGACGGGCGTGTTTATTTCACGTTTAGTTGTAGTGGGATGGCGTGTTTATTTCACGTTTAGTTTTAGTAGACGGGCGTGTTTATTTCACGTTTAGCTGTAGTGGACGGGCGTGTTTATTTCATGTTTAGTTGTAGTGGGAGGGCGTGTTTATTTCACGTTTAGCTGTAGTGGACGGGCGTGTTTATTTCACGTTTGGCTGTAGTGGACGGGCGTGTTTATTTCACGTTTGGCTGTAGTGGAGGGGCGTGTTTATTTCATGTTTAGTTGTAGTGGGATGGCGTGTTTATTTCACGTTTAGCTGTAGTGGACGGGCGTGTTTATTTCACGTTTAGCTGTAGTGGACGGTCGTGTTTATTTCACATTTGGTTGTAGTGGACGGTCGTGTTTATTTCACATTTGGTTGTAGTGGACGGTCGTGTTTATTTCACGTTTAGCTGTAGTGGACGGGCGTGTTTATTTCACGTTTGGCTGTAGTGGGATGGCGTGTTTATTTCACGTTTAGCTGTAGTGGACGGTCGTGTTTATTTCACATTTGGTTGTAGTGGACGGTTGTGTTTATTTCACATTTGGTTGTAGTGGACGGTCGTGTTTATTTCACGTTTGGCTGTAGTGGACGGGCGTGTTTATTTCACGTTTGGCTGTAGTGGACGGGCGTGTTTATTTCACGTTTAGCTGTAGTGGACGGGCGTGTTTATTTCATGTTTAGCTGCAGTGGACGGGCGTGTTTATTTCATGTTTAGCTGCAATGGACGGGCGTGTTTATTTCACGTTTAGCTGTAGTGGACGGGCGTGTTTATTTCACGTTTAGCTGCAGTGGACGGGCGTGTTTATTTCACGTTTAGCTGTTGTGGACGGGCGTGTTTATTTCATGTTTAGCTGCACTGGACGGGCGTGTTTATTTCACGCTTAGCTGTAGTAGACGGGCGTGTTTATTTCACGTTTAGCTGCAGTGGACGGGCGTGTTTATTTCACGTTTAGCTGTAGTGGACGGGCGTGTTTATTTCATGTTTAGCTGCAGTGGACGGGCGTGTTTATTTCACGTTTAGCTGTTGTGGACGGGCGTGTTTATTTCATGTTTAGCTGCACTGGACGGGCGTGTTTATTTCATGTTTAGCTGCAGTGGACGGGCGTGTTTATTTCACGTTTAGCTGTAGTGGACGGGTGTGTTTATTTCATGTTTAGCTGCAGTGGACGGGCGTGTTTATTTCACGTTTAGCTGTTGTGGACGGGCGTGTTTATTTCATGTTTAGCTGCACTGGACGGGCGTGTTTATTTCATGCTTAGCTGTAGTAGACGGGCGTGTTTATTTCACGTTTAGCTGTAGTGGACGGGCGTGTTTATTTCATGTTTAGCTGCAGTGGACGGGCGTGTTTATTTCACATTTACCTGTAGTGGACGGGCGTGTTTATTTCATGTTTAGCTGTAGTGGACGGGCGTGTTTATTTCACGTTTAGCTGCAGTGGACGGGCGTGTTTATTTCACGTTTAGCTGTAGTGGACGGGCGTGTTTATTTCATGTTTAGCTGCAGTGGACGGGCGTGTTTATTTCACGTTTAGCTGTTGTGGACGGGCGTGTTTATTTCATGTTTAGCTGCACTGGACGGGCGTGTTTATTTCATGCTTAGCTGTAGTAGACGGGCGTGTTTATTTCACGTTTAGCTGTAGTGGACGGGCGTGTTTATTTCACGTTTAGCTGTAGTAGACGGGCGTGTTTATTTCACGTTTAGCTGTAGTGGACGGGCGTGTTTATTTCACATTTAGCTGTAGTGGACGGGCGTGTTTATTTCACGTTTAGCTGCAGTGGACGGGCGTGTTTATTTCACGTTTAGCTGTAGTGGACGGGCGTGTTTATTTCATGTTTAGCTGCAGTGGACGGGCGTTTTTATTTCACGTTTAGCTGTTGTGGACGGGCGTGTTTATTTCATGTTTAGCTGCACTGGACGGGCGTGTTTATTTCATGTTTAGCTGCAGTGGACGGGCGTGTTTATTTCATGTTTAGCTGCAGTGGACGGGCGTGTTTATTTCACGTTTAGCTGTTGTGGACGGGCGTGTTTATTTCATGTTTAGCTGCACTGGACGGGCGTGTTTATTTCATGCTTAGCTGTAGTAGACGGGCGTGTTATTTCACGTTTAGCTGTAGTGGACGGGCGTGTTTATTTCACATTTACCTGTAGTGGACGGGCGTGTTTATTTCATGTTTAGCTGTAGTGGACGGGCGTGTTTATTTCACATTTACCTGTAGTGGACGGGCGTGTTTATTTCATGTTTAGCTGTAGTGGACGGGCGTGTTTATTTCACATTTACCTGTAGTGGACGGGCGTGTTTATTTCACATTTAGCTGTAGTGGACGGTCGTGTTTATTTCACGTTTAGCTTTAGTGGACGGGCGTGTTTATTTCATGTTTATTTGCAGTGGACGGGCGTGTTTATTTCATGTTTATTTGCAGTGGACGGGCGTGTTTATTTCATGTTTATTTGCAGTGGACGGGCGTGTTTATTTCATGTTTAGCTGCAGTGGACGGGCGTGTTTATTTCATGTTTAGCTGCAGTGGACGGGCGTGTTTATTTCACGTTTAGCTGTTGTGGACGGGCGTGTTTATTTCATGTTTAGCTGCACTGGACGGGCGTGTTTATTTCATGCTTAGCTGTAGTAGACGGGCGTGTTATTTCACGTTTAGCTGTAGTGGACGGGCGTGTTTATTTCACATTTACCTGTAGTGGACGGGCGTGTTTATTTCATGTTTAGCTGTAGTGGACGGGCGTGTTTATTTCACGTTTACCTGCAGTGGACGGGCGTGTTTATTTCATGTTTAGCTGTAGTGGACGGGCGTGTTTATTTCACATTTAGCTGCAGTGGACGGGCGTGTTTATTTCATGTTTAGCTGTAGTGGACGGTCGTGTTTATTTCATGTTTAGCTTTAGTGGACGGGCGTGTTTATTTCATGTTTATTTGTAGTGGACGGGCGTGTTTATTTCATGTTTATTTGCAGTGGACGGGTGTGTTTATTTCATGTTTATTTGCAGTGGACGGGCGTGTTTATTTCACGTTTAGCTTTAGTGGACGGGCGTGTTTATTTCACGTTTAGTTGTAGTGGACGGGCGTGTTTATTTCACGTTTAGCTTTAGTGGACGGGCGTGTTTATTTCACGTTTAGTTGTAGTGGACGGGCGTGTTTATTTCACGTTTAGCTTTAGTGGACGGGCGTGTTTATTTCATGTTTATTTGCAGTGGACGGGCGTGTTTATTTCACGTTTAGCTTTAGTGGACGGGCGTGTTTATTTCATGTTTATTTGCAGTGGACGGGCGTGTTTATTTCACGTTTAGCTTTAGTGGACGGGCGTGTTTATTTCATGTTTATTTGCAGTGGACGGGCGTGTCTATTTCACGTTTTGCTGTGATACCAGGTTGTATATTTCAATTCAACATATTGCCATGACAACTTCATGTGCAACTGATCACTGTGCAGTACTGAGCATTTAGAGATCATGTATGTTACTGTACTGTCCACAGGTTCTCTTACAAATACAACGGGACTGAATGGGCCTCCATAAACTTGAATGCATTACGTAGAGCAACAGCGAAGAGCTTGGACACACCCACTCATTCATTCAGGATTTTACTGTATTTTTACTATTTTATTAATTCTAAGAACGTACGTAAGAACGACACATCAAAACGGTTTCTGTACACTAAATACATTACAAGCAGCCATACAGGTCAAATATTCAGCTCACATTCTTGAGATCAACCTCATGTTTTTGCATCATTTTTTGTTAAATACAATCTCTGTTTGCACACTTGAAAATCAGATTATTTAGGAATATTTCAAAGTGAAAAAGAATGCATTTTTCTTTTGAAAACTTTGGATATACAGTGTAAAATTATTGAGACATTAGTGTGAACAGAGTCATAGTTACTATGTGATCAGTGTGAATTCATAAACCTTTGTTGCATAGAAAATATTCAGGCATTATGGAAACTCAATCTGTTATTGACTAATGAGCTTTGGAGTTTATTTTTATTGATAATTAAAATAATAAAAACCAAAAAAGATTTAAAAACAACTACCAACAATCAGTACAATATATTTAATGTGGGTCATGTTGGAGTTCCACAATGTCAAAACAAACAAACAATAAGATGATATTTGTGTCAGTAAAAGTGAAAATGATGAAGGTTATGAAAAAGTATTGACTCTGCTTTCGGACCTTCTCATAATACATTTCACCCTCTACTGAATCTGCAAGCTGTGAGTGACAGACGTTTTTTATTGCTTACTGTTGCTATGGTAACCCCCACCCCAACCTCCGAGATGTGCTGTTATTTCAGGAGGCCTGCTCAAACATGCCGTTTTGTAAAGATAAATGAGCAACAGGAGGACGTCATGACGACAAGATGAGATGAACCAACACATATTCGTGAAGTGTTTACAAACTTTTGTTTATCTGGTTATTGTAGCATTTTTTTTTTTTTTTTTTTTTTTTTTTTTTTTAACCCGACAGCTTCGACTCTCCTGTGATAACAAGTCACAGAAATGTGCTCACAAACACAGAGTCAGATCAGTGAACCGTGTTGCAGCTGGATGTTTCTGCAGCGTTCACATTCTGCTTTACTGCAATGTAACGGGACATTTCAACATTACTGCAGCAAACAAGGAGCTCTTCATCAGTAAGTCTTCCTCTGCTTAGCTTTTGAATATTACATTGGATCATGTTAAACTGGAGATTATCTTCTTTACATAACATGTCCCCAGAGTTATTCAGCAGTGGAAGAATGATTTACATCTCTCACTTGAACAGTAAAATGCAATGATAATAAAAAATGACTGCATGACTGATGTTTGAGTCAGAGCTGTTCGTTTGCAGCTAAATTCAGACATTAAACAGACATTTCTTCTGGCAGAAATCAAACATTTGTTCCAGCGTATCAACATCAGCATGTTTTTATTTCCCTTTTATTGGAAGCATTTGAGTTGTCTGTTCAGACAAACAACTGAAGATGATCTGATTAGAGTTCTGCTGTAAAGACTTTAATGTGTTACGTGCCATGAAATAACCTGTGTTGTGATTTGGCGCTATATAAATAAAGTTGAATTGAATTGAAGGGTGGCACAGTGGTTCAGCGGTTAGCATGGTCACCTCACAGCAAAAAGGTTCCGGGTTCAAATCCAGGCCTTTCTGTGCAGAGTCTGCATGTCCTCCGTGTGCCTGCGTGGGTTCTCTCTGGGTACTCCAGCTTCCTCCCACTGTCCAAAAACATGCACCTCAGGTTAATTGGTGGTTCTACAAATGTCCCTGAGATGTGAATGTCTTTGTCTGTGTTGGCCCTGTGATAGGCTGGTGATCTGTCCAGGTGAACCCTGCCTTTGCCCCATGTGAGCAGGGATAGGCTCCCCCCCCCCCCCCTCCATAACCCTGTTCAGGATAAAGCAGGTATATATAATGGATGGATGGATGGATGAGAGGTGGTGAGTATTTCTTCACTTTCTTCACAACTGAGTAAAAACTGACTGTCAGATTAATCATCATCAAAATCCACACACCTCTGCCTCATAAAGTCCTCTTATGTTTGTGTATAAAATAATAATCTATAAAGTTGATTTCTGTCAGATGAGTGTGACCACCTGCCAAAAAAATTCACAAATATGTTAAAGTTGTATCTCCTCACCGCCATTATGAAGTTCTGTGCAATCTTTTATTTTCCTGTTCATGACTGTAGAGCCAGATGTTCCTGAATAAATACAGATGTGAATAACTGAGTGTCCTTTAAACACATCTCTCTGAATCTGCGTCTGTGTGGAGCACCTGAGGATGAAAACTGGATTTCAAACAGCTTCTGTTAGTGAAACACAAATATGACTTTTACCGCACTACATTACTGAAGAAAATACTTTTTACTGCACTACAATCTATTTCACAGCTGCAACTATTTAACAAATTAAGATTATAAATACAAAAGACACAAAGAGTGTAGAAAATACAAGACTTTATTACAGACGCTTTGATCTCAAACCATCAGCTGACTATTGATTTATCTATTGAAAGACAAATTCATCATTTTTTTCATGCCACACATTTCACGGTTTGCTGCATTGTCCTTGTGATTGTTTCCATGGTTACGATTACAAAACGTGTGTTTCAAACACATTTGAAAGTGTCTCTGAGCTCTGGGTGAATATGATGAGCATTTATTTGATTGTTTTCTGACGTTTTACACAAAAAAAAAATCAGATTAGTGGAAAATGGCAGGCAGATATATAAAATAACAAAAAAGTGTCTCCATGAGTCCATGAATAATAATAATAATAATCTAATGATGCAGTGTATAATAGTGGAACACTAACAGAGTACTTTTACTTTTGATTCTTTGAGTACATTTTCCGAGTACAGACGTTTACTTTAAAATGCAGTATTTGTACTTTTCCTTGAGTACATGCTCCTCTGGCTGCTGTGCAGATTGAGACTGAGTAATTAGTAAAGCATGTGCAGCTGTGACATCCTCACCTGTGGAGAGGGATTGAGCTGATGAGGCAGTGGGAGGAGTCACGCTGCTTAATAAGGCTGCACAGGAGCACATCTGTTACCAACCATGGGGTCCAGACAGGTTCTTGTGTTTAGCGTTGTGCTCGCGTGCGTCAGGCTCGGCGATGCTCGGCGATGCTCGGCTCCACAGGGTGAGGGCGCCAGCTCCCCGGGGGGTCGAGGCTCAGAGGCCTGCAGGGGTGGAGGCTGAGCCGGCTACAGAACCTGAGCGAGAGCACTCCAGTCAGTCTGCCTGGCGCGCCGCAGGACTCCAGTCCCAGCAGGTCCAGCCAGCAGCCGAGCTCCTCACCTGGAGCTTCCCAGAAGACCCCGTGGATCCTGTGAACGAGCCTCCTTCTGAGTTCACGCTGCGGCCGAACGTGGCGACCGAGCGTCTGGCTGTGAGGTGCTGGGAGAGTAAGGTCCAGGTGGAGGTGAGCCAGGACCTGCTGGGCCTCAGCAAGCTCATAAAGCCGGAGGACATCACGCTCGGTGGTTGTTCAGCCACCGAGGTGGACCACCTGTCTCGTGGTGATCTTTGAATCTGAGCTGCACGGCTGCGACAGCACTCTAGTGGTGAGACTTTAATTGAAATAATTCATCAATATTCCCTCTTTTGTTAAGTCAGACTTTTTAAATGCTTCTCTTTTTGTCCTCAGATGACACCGACTGCCTTCATCTACGCCTTCACGCTGGTCTACAACCCCAAAGTGCCGGCAGAAGGGAAATCATCCGGAGCCAGAGCAACGTCATTGGAGTGGAGTGCCACTACCTGAGGTGAATTTAAACCTGCAACAACCTTTGTTTTTAGTTCGGGACACTATAGAAATCAGATTTATGTTTAATAACAAATTACAATAAAAGGTTAAACATCACAAACTGGTTTGAACATCCAGCCTGAAGGGTCTGTGAAGCACTGACCCAGATCTCTCACTTTGTTTCCACCATAAAACTACAACTTTTTTTTTTTTTGGACCTGTGTTTAGTTGACTCTTCAAAGTTCAGCAGACAGGAAGTGTCTCTGTCCACCTGGTGACTGTTTCAGCTCCACACTGTTGACCAGCGTGTGTGCGGCTGCCGCTCGGTGCCGGGCCGGTGCTGTCGGAGCACACGTCATTTGATCCAATGGTGTTAACCTGAACCCAACGAGCCTCGGCTCTATCGGTCTGTTCAGTGACACCTCCTCATGGTTGAACTGGAGCAGGAGACGGACTACGATCCGGTGCGGTGGTTCTGTCGTACACACCTCTGGTCCTGCCATTAAAGGCACCGCCACAAGCTGAATGTTGGCTGTCAGGTCACACTGGGCTTCGACCTAGAAGTGATCTCGTCGTTCTTAGTTTATCTAGGGATTATTTTAAATTTCTGATGGACGAACTCCTGCAGTACGAAGTGACGCCTTCAGAGGCTCCACTTTCTCGGAGGCTCTCTGTACTGTTGGTAGGGTCAGTGAGTCGGGCCGTGCCGTCCCCAGAGCTGGCTGTAACTTGAGAACAGAACATCCTCTGCTTTGATGAAGCCAGGCCAAAACCACATGCAGAGTTATTACAGGAGAAGTCTGCTGATTTTCTACATTTTTCTTTTTGTCAACAAATCAAAGAAAAACCAAAACCAACAGTTCAGCCGACAGAGTTCTAATCTCCTTCATCTGTTCCGCCGACCTCAGTGTTCAGAAACGATTACACTCTGATTTGTTCCGTCAGCAGGATGAATGTCAGCATGGGTTAATTTTGACTTGATATTAAGTACAAGCGGAGATGAGAAAGTTCAGACTGGTCCTGCTGTGTGTGAGCGGGGCTCAGCAGCAGGGGAAGTTTAACCTTCACGCTTGATCTGAATCTGCACCGGAGTTGCACACTTTTTTGTCAGCAGGGGTCTGTGCGCTTTGTGCCGTCACCGTGGACTTGAGCAGAGTGCACATCAACCTGTCTCCGATAACAGGAACCCTTGAAATGCTTCAGAAATCCTGCAGCAACGAGCCGGGCGAGGTGTTCTCAGAAGGGCAGAACGTCACCGTCCGAGACCGAAGACGCTTCCGGTCAGGAGACACCAGCCAGTTTTTTTTTTTTGGTGGTGCGCTGTGAATTCGTCCCCGAGAGTCTGACCATCAACACAGACCTACTGTGACCTTCTGACGGAAAACATTTACTGCGAACCACCTGAACTGTGGTGCCATGGAAACAAGCTTCTCCAACACAGCAACAGGTTGACGCTTCTCACCCCCAACAACACAATCGTTGCTCCTCATCAGATCGGACTTCCTGCAGCTTCCCACCGTTTGCCAACAATTACAAAGTTTAATGTTTCTCGGTTCCTGTTTCAATACCCCCCCTCCTCCCCATCAATGCAAAGCTGAAAATGTTCTCTAAAAATGCCCTTCATACTTCTGTTTGATTTAAAAACTAGTGCCCAGACAGTTAAGTAAATTACTGAGCCTTCTTAAAAAAATCTAAATGTACATTTATATATTTGTCTTCAGAAGGACTGAATGGACCTCAGAGCTGGAGACTGTGAAGCATTAAAAGAACTGACAGGTTTTAATATAATCTAAACTACTTTAGTTGCCCTCTTAAGTTTTAATTAAAAAACAATGAATAAATAACACCAAACTGCATGAGCTGAACAAGATAAAGCAACACATGCCTCTTTATTTTCTACAAGTTTAGACTCGCAACTTTAAAACTGATTGAGTTAAATGAAACTTTCCATACAGCGTTGATCCATTTCCATCCAAGTGAGTTTTCTATTTGGATTTATGGCCTTTTTCGAAGTGTGATCAGTTTAAGAAACAAATGACCTCAGTTAGACTTTTCCTCTTTCAGGCAGCAGAGTGTGACCAGAAGCTCTCCTCATTTTGACTGGATGTCCTCCAGAGAGCAGCAGCAGTACTTCTCCCTGCAGCTCCTGACTGGTGAGTTCAGTGACTCACTGCTGCCTGCAGGTGGTTAATGTGACGCTGCAAAGCATTGATATTGGTGTTTTGCTTTAGATGACTGGAGTTTTGGCTGACCGTCCAGCCAGTACGAGGTGAGCGAAGTCATCAACATCCAGGTGTCGTTCCTGCAGCCGACTCGGAGGCCCTTCAGGGTGCTGGTGGAGCGCTGCGTCGCCACCACCAGGCCCGACTCCTCCTCTGAACCCAGACGAGATTTCATAAAGAACAGCGGGTGGGTTGAGGATGCACACGTGTAGGAATGTAAATGTTTGTCAGGATGTTAATGTAGATGTTCCAACTCAGGTGTCTGGGAGGTCGACACACCGGGTCCAGGTTCATGCCTCAGTCTCGGCCGGACCAGCTCCAGTTTCAGATCCCGGCCCTCAGTCTTCGTCTACAGAGGACGGTACGTAACATAAAATGTGTCGTCTGTCGGAGTCTTGGTCTGAAATGAGCTTGTGATCGGCGCAGATCTACATTTCCTGCCAGCTGAAGGCCATCCCAGCTTCCTCCCCCGTCACCATAGAGAACAAGGTGTGCTACTTTGATGAAGGGTATGACAACATCTTTCAAAGGCTCTGATTCTTTGTATAATTCTCAAGATGGCTCCCGTGACGCCAACTTCTTCCTCAGCAGGTGGAGGGCTCATCGTCCATGAGGCAGCTTGTGGTTTCTCAATGTTTCAGTAGGCACCGACACTGATGGTGCAAGTTAGAAAGGTTGGTGGTGCACGCCAGAGAAACTCTACACAAGGTGAGCAAAACGGATTTTATTTGTCACTTGGAGAAAAACCAGAGCAATAATGTGACAGTAGGGATCATTACAAAGGAAGATGTACAGGACTCTTGTCTGCACTGGTTTAAGTTCAGGGATTCTTTGAAATGTGTCAAAATGCATGAAAGAGGAAGTGAGTTCATGTTGCAAAGAAACGAGCCCCAGATTAAGAGAAAGCTGTTTTAGCCTGGTGGGAACCAGAACCCAATTTCACTGCATGAATATATGGGTCTCGGGATGCTCCATAGAGATGTCTGCAGTCGTTCCTTCCTACTGGGCGTAGACCTCGGGTTGATTTGAACCAATCAGCGCTCGCCAAAACCAGCCGACACTGCCATCGCTACAATGACCTACCGTGTCCACCAAAGTGTTTTTCCTGAGTACAGTGTGTTTTTAAGTGTCAAAAAAGTTGGGATGCTGTGTTGAATAAAAATGGAATGCAATGATTTGAAAACCACAAACCAATATTTAATCAAGAATATTTCAAATAAAACATCAAATGTTGAAACTGAGAAATTTGAATTTGATGTCAGCAACAAGTCTATAAAGTCGGGACAGGATCATGTTCACCACTGAGCTGCGTCACAGTTCAGGTTTTTTTCCAGTCCTGATGTTCCAGATGTTTCCAATGATTGACAGGTCTGGACTGCAGGAGGCCAGTTTATCAGCGGACTCTTCTACTAGAGAACCATGCTGTTGGAATACGTGCAGAATGTGGTTGGACGTTGTTCTGCTGAAATAAACAAGACCTTCCCTGAAAGAGATGTTGTCTGGATGGCAGCATATGTTGCTCCAAAACCTGAATATATCATTCAGCATTAATGCTTCCTTCCAGATGTTCAAGCTACCCATGCCATGTGCACTAATGCATCCCTGTACCATCACAGATGCTGGCTTCAGAACTGAGCTGATAACAAGCTGGATGGTCCCTCTCCTCTTTAACCTGGAGGATGCAGCGTCCATGATTTTCAAACAGAATCTCAGATTGTGATCCATCAGACCTCAGGACAGTTGTCCACTTCACCTCAGTCCATCTTCAATGATCTCGGTCCAGAGAAGGCGGCGGTGTTTCTGGATCATGTTTCTATCTGGTTTCTTCTTTGGAGAGTTTTAACAGCATTTGTGGATGCAGCGATGAACTGTGTTCACAGACGATGGTTTTCACAAGTGTTCCTGAGCCCATGCAGTGATTTCCACTCCAGAATAGTGTGTTTTTAATGCAGTGCTGCCTGAGGGCCCGAAGATCACCACCATCCAATATTGGTTTCCAGCCTTGTCCCTTGTGTTCAGAGATTTCTCCAGATTCTCTGAAAATGTAACAATAGATTAAAAGTTGAAATAACAGTAGTTAAATAGAGTGAAATAAGAACTAGATTAAGAAACTAAAAAACTAAGACAAGAATAAAAGAATGAAATGCAAAAAAGATAAGAGCTATATTAATGAAAATAAGTCGGCATTAAATAGGAGCTAGGATAAAAGATGGAAAAGGTACAAATCTAAAGTATGTAAAAGTAATTTAATAGAATGATGGAATAAGGGTGAAGATCCCAAAGTTTCCTCAGAAGGCACATGTCAGACATTTTGAGGGAAATGTAACTAAAATGATAAAAAAATATTTTCAAAAGTATTTCAAGTCATTGCAATGAAATTTACACAAAATTGTTACAGAGAATGTCACAGATTTTACAGTCTCATTTCCAGGTGTTTCAACATTAGTATGACTGAATATGTGAGTATTTGGATGAAGTCCCAGATGTTCTCAGGTGTGGCTGTCAGTGTCGCTTTTACCTGAAGATGGTTTGAAAATGAAAAGAAAAATGTGGGTGAGACAGAAGTGAGCTGACCCGACCTGCGAAGCTAAAATGCTCATCTCTGCTCCCGGTTATGTTGGCTGCCACTTGTATTACGCAACCAAAATGTCAGCAGTTACGTTGCATTGTGGGTAATGTGGATGTCAGGTTTTGATGAGAAGAATTTGTAGGATAAGAAGCACACTCTCTACTTTTGCTAAAAGTGGGAACTATTCTTTTATGATTTACAGTGGTTACGGAAAGTATTCAGACCCCTTTAAATTTTTCACTCTTTGTTTCATTGCAGCCATTTGCTAAAATCAAAAAAGTTCATTTTATTCCTCATTAATGTACACTCAGCACCCCATCTTGACAGAAAAAAACAGAAATGTAGAAATTTGTGCAAATTTATTAAAAAAGAAAACCTGAAATATCACATGGTCATAAGTATTCAGACCCTTTGCTCAGTATTGAGCAGAAGCACCCTTTTGAGCTCGTACAGCCATGAGTCTTCTTGGGAATGATGCAACAAGCTTTTCACACCTGGATTTGGGGATCCTCTGCCATTCTTCCTTGCAGATCCTCTCCAGTTCCGTCAGGTTGGATGGTGAACGTTGGTGGACAGCCATTTTCAGGTCTCTCCAGAGATGCTCCATTGGGTTTAGGTCAGGGCTCTGGCTGGGCCAGTCAAGAATGGTCACAGAGTTGTTCCGAAGCCACTCCTTTGTTATTTTAGCTGTGTGCTTAGGGTCATTGTCTTGTTGGAAGGTGAACCTTCGGCCCAGTCTGAGGTCCAGAGCACTCTGGAAGAGGTTTTCTTCCAGGATATCTCTGTACTTGGCCGCATTCATCTTTCCTTCAATTGCAACCGGTCGTCTTGTCCCTGCAGCTGAAAAACACCCCCATAGCATGATGCTGCCACCACCATGTTTCACTGTTGGGATTGTATTGGGCAGGTGATGAGCAGTGCCTGGTTTTCTCCACACATACCGCTTAGAATTAACGCCAAAAAGTTCAATCTTGGTCTCATCAGACCAGAGAATCTTATTTCTCATAGTCTGGGAGTCCTTCATGTGTTTTTTGGCAAACTCTATGCGGGCTTTCATATGTCTTGCACTGAGGAGAGGCTTCCGTCGGGCCACTCTGCCATAAAGCCCCGACTGGTGGAGGGCTGCAGTGATAGTTGACTTTGTGGAACTTTCTCCCATCTCCCTACTGCATCTCTGGAGCTCAGCCACAGTGATCTTTGGGTTCTTCTTTACCTCTCTCACCAAGGCTCTTCTCCCACGATTGCTCAGTTTGGCTGGACGGCCAGGTCTAGGAAGAGTTCTGGTCGTCCCAAACTTCTTCCATTTAAGGATTATGGAGGCCACTGTGCTCTTAGGAACCTTGAGTGCTGCAGAAATTATTTTGTAACCTTGGCCAGATCTGTGCCTTGTCACAATTCTGTCTCTGAGCTCCTTGGACAGTTCCTTCGACCTCATGATTCTCATTTGCTCTGACATGCACTGTGAGCTGTAAGGTCTTATATAGACAGGTGTGTGCCTTTCCTAATCAAGTCCAATCAGTTTAATTAAACACAGCTGGACTCCAATGAAGGAGTAGAACCATCTCAAGGAGGATCAGAAGAAATGGACAGCATGTGAGTTAAATATGAGTGTCACAGCAAAGGGTCTGAATACTTATGACCATGTGATATTTCAGTTTTTCTTTTTTAATAAATTTGCACAAATTTCTACATTTCTGTTTTTTTCTGTCAAGATGGGGTGCTGAGTGTACATTAATGAGAAATAAAATGAACTTTTTTGATTTTAGCAAATGGCTGCAATGAAACACAGTGAAAAAATTTAAAGGGGTCTGAATACTTTCCGTACCCACTGTATATTCAATTGTCCGATTGATGAATTTAAAACTTTGACTTGTTCTTCTGCGTAGGCCACATCGTTGGTCTGATGTTGTGCATATCGATGGCTGTTTGAAGGAGGAGTCGACCAATCAGAACTTCACGATTAAGAATGCTGTGCATTATTTCTTTCCTGCATCGTTAACACGTTACATCGATGAAATGTGGTGACAAAATAATACCCTAAAGAATAAGACACAGCATAGGAATGAAGCTCTTTGGAGAATTTCAGAGTATCTCTGTTTGTCTGCCCTCTTTGTGTTTCCATGACAACAGCACTCAAGCTGCCCTGACTCCACCTGTTCGTCTAAAACGTGATGACCCATGTTGTCTTGTCAGGACAGTGTCTCTCTGAGTGTTCTCCATAAAGGTTGTTTGGGGTCAAAGGTCAGGTGAGTGTGGAGGAGAGTCCACGACAGTCAGCCCTCCTCGGCCTCCTTCCAGAGGGTGGAGCGTCTCTGGAGGACGGAGCACTGCTTCTCCTCGCTGAGGGTGGAGTCCATTCAGCTCCAGAGCAGTAAAACAGCTCCATGCATGAATATTTCCCTCACTGGGTTTTATCTCACTTCAAAGCACCTGGTTGTGTATCTGAGGCAGTTTGGATTCAAATCTGAAGAAGGGTGTGAGCACACAAAACTTTTATTTATGCTTGTTTGAAATGTTTGTCAGTAAATACTCAGATCCAGCTGGAGTGAATGAAAGCGTGTTTTTTGTTTTAAGCTGTGATTTATGTGATTTATCCCTCCATTCTTGCCAGTTCGTTCCCCTCCGCTGTCCACCGATGCTCTCATTGTTGTCTGAGGTCAAACTGTGTCATGATTTAAGAAACATCTGTAATCTCATGTTGTTGAGGAGACTTGTCATGACAACATGTTTACAGTGTTTCATTCAAGGTTTTTTCCTGGAAAACCTGGGCTATAAATCATCCTGCAGATGTTTTGTTTTTCTGATGAGTATCACTTTCACTTCAACCATAATATTGGAAGCTCTGCAGTCATCTGAGCTGCAGCTTCCAGTGACCTCACAGTTACTTTTCTCTTCAACATTTCCCTCCTCGTGGTTCATCGTGTGCTTCAGTTTTCCAAGGAAAGGGAGTTAATAGATTTTAACTTGAAGACTGGGTTAAATATTCATTTCATGATGATATAAACATGTGTTTGCAACATCTGGTGCGCGTGTGTGTGCGTCCTCTCTTTCATCTCACCCATGGTTTTCATTATGCGTGTGCAGATTTGACATGAAAGCCTGCCAGGTGGAGGTGGCTGTTTGCATCCTGTCGCCACGGAAACACCTCCAAGATGATCGGCCTGCTGGTGTGTTGATATTGATGTGATTGATGTGCAACGATGCAAACATCAAATCATTCTTCTGATATCTGAGTGATTGATGTAGTGAAACATGTGTAGGTGGTGTTTGCACTCATTTGCAAGGATGCACAATTATGAATTAATTAATTTATACTTTTAGTATATTTTCCTTCTGATACACACTTTTACATCAGTAACACAACTTTAGTATTTTTACATTACTGTGCAGTATTGGTGCTTTTACTATCTCCTCTATCGGCCGTCCCATCATGCACTGGGTGGAAGTCAGACAGACAGGTTGTTTGGTCAAACACAGTGATACCTCTGCTGCCCTGCACACAGACGTAACTATGGCAACAGTGCAAATAAACACCTGAAGGCTGCTTGGCTGAATTGTAACATGAAACTATGATTTCACCAGAATGATTATTTCTCTGAAGGAAAAAAATAACTACTCGGTATATAAAATGAAATATTGTACACTGAATGTTACTTTTCTCCGTTTTCATTATGTTCAATGCCATTTCCTATCTCTGAGATGTTGGAGCAGCAGAACTGTTGGTTTTGAATACTAAATAAATGATGTGTTGCTGTGACTGGCTTTAATCAGCTGAAGCTTTGATTTGTAGCTTTTTGGTTACACAACATTTTTTATAATTAGAGTTTTTCAAAAAATGACACATTTCTGATGACTGAATTATGACAATAATATAACCATTAAAATGTAAAACGCTCATTGCAGAGTGTCACTCTTGTCTGAACTTTGGACTGCAGCATGTGGACGTGGAGATTCCACGCAGATAGAACTGGGAATCAAACCCACAACCTTCTGCTGGTGCTGTGCAGCCTCAGGTCTGATCTCTGAGACTCCTGAGGTCCAACAGTGATGCTGAAGGATCGGAGCTCTGGGTACGAGCTAGTTTCTCTGGCTGGGATGTAAACGTGCAGCTGCCTGTTCTATGAAAGAAATCATGCGGATGTAATTAACCATTGATTTATTGGGAGGTGATGTCATCATCAGATGTTTGCACATCTGCTCTGCTGCGCTGCGTCTGATTGGATGTCGTGGAGACATTGGGACAGTAAAGCTGTGGGTTCACTGTGATGACGTGAGTCACGGCCCGACCAGGTGTCACAGTAAAGTTTTCGGAGCTGTTTAGTGATTGAAACTTTGTGATGCTCAAAGCATTAAAAATGACATAAAAAAAAAATCCTAAAAAAACCCAAAACATGCTTTTTCAAATGTCACTTTTTGATGCTTTGAGCATCACAAACAAAATGTCATTCATCTGCGCTACTCTGCAGCACGCCGTGAGTCCCAGCGGTGAGTCTGCAGAGACACTTTCAGCTGAGTCGAGACCAAAAGGTGGATTTCTGTGGACAGTTTTGTCACCATTGTTTGTTGCTGTGGTGTCATCAACGATTACCTGCCAATAAAACGACGTGACACCACTCCAATGCCTCTCATGTGATCCGTTTAGCATTTTGATGGCCGTGTGTCTTTGTTGTCGGCCTTCACACTGCGATCATTTGTCAGGTGCCTGTTCAAACACACCATGTGTGTGTTGGACATGAATTTCATCCAGGAGTATTGATTGTTTCTGAAGTTCACCGTTGTTTACCATCTGTCAGGCCTGTAAATGATTAGAAGCCGTGCAGATGGATGGAGCCGCTGTTCGTCATCTGCTCCCATTAGTGCTTCGATCTGCTCAGATTTGGGTTGTGAGGTAAACACAGTAACAGCCACAGTTTCCTGGGGCAGGATTTTTCCTGCTTCCAGTAGCTGCTCTGATGTCACAGCATCTCTATAAATACAGTGGATGTGTCATTTTGTTTTTGATATGTTTATTTAGCAGCTCTTTACACCCTGTAATCACTTTCAGTGTCACATCATTCAGCATCAGTGGACTCAAAATTCATTCTTGAACCTGGAAACTGCAAAACTTTCAATGATCTTAATCAGTGAGTCTGTCCAAACATCGACCTCCGTTGCCATGACGACAAAAGTCGTATACCTTTAAGTAGTTGGAAAAAATAGAAATCTGAACATCTGGAATTTCATCACAACTCGTTAAACTGCGTCTGCCGATGAAGACTGTGTGACGGGGTCAAAAGGTCCTGCTGCTGAGATCACTCAAATGTCGTTGCTATTTGTGATTGTTTACGTGAGGAACAATTGACCCTCCCTCACATCTACCACCGCTGACGAGACCTCCAGCTACCACTTGTTTAGTCTAATAATAATAATAATAATAATAATAATAATAATAAACATTATTTGTATAGTACGGAGCCGGGGAATGGCCACAGAGAGAAAAAAATTATTAAATTGTGCGCACAAAATACTAAATCAAGGCCACGATTTAGTATTTTGTGTGCTCGAGGTCAGTTAACAAGGCTAACAACAACAACTCCTTCAACGAAGGACAGCTGGAATAAAGAGATATGAAGGATTATTGTTAGTAAAAGACAATAACGATGATATTGAGAGTTTGTGGATTATATTGTTAGCAACATGCTAACTGTGAGGATGCTATCGACTTGATAGTCGGTCAGCTGACAGCAGGTGAACTTCATGCTGAGAGGAGGAACACCGTTGGGCTGTGTTGTCTCTTTTTATATAAACTTATCTCGTGAATTATTTAATTAAAACGTGGGAATGAGATGCTTTTCTCACATGATTAAAAATGTTTTCTCTCTATTGCAGCTTTCAAACGGGAAATGCAGCTCAAAGTGTTTTACAGCAAGAAAATGACCTGCAGTGTTTCACATATAAAGAAACATTTAAAAATATTGAAAAGAAATAAAATGCATAAGCTTAAACGCAAATAGAATAAAAATATCAAATAAAGCAATATGCATGTTAAAGGTGCGGTAGTTCAAAGTGAAGGAGATCTTCAGGAGCAGCTAGTTAAAGGCTGAAGTAAAGAGATGTGTTTTTATCTTTCTTTTAAAAGTATGAACTGAGCAGCTTCTCTGATATCTAACAGATAGTTTGTTCCACAGTTCTGGAGCGTCGCTGACAGAAGCTGCTGAACCTCCAATAAACCAGCAGATGATCTCAGTGATCCTGAAGGCTCGGAGTTAACCAGACAGTTAGTGATGTAACTCAGTCCCGTTAAGATCTTTATATGAGAGGAGGAGGAGCTTAAAGTCCATCCTGTGTGTTACAGTGCAGACAGCTGGAACTGGACCGATGGTTCTGGTTACCAGCCGAGCTGCAGAGTTCTCTGAATTGAAGGCGTTGATCCGCCTCTCTTCCCTCTGCAGGATGAAGTCTGTGCTGCATCCTATTGCCGTACACTTCCCTTTAAATCTCTAAACTTCCATCTCCTCGAAGACTTTCATCCCCAGCTCCCTGTTTTGTGCCTCAACCTAACTCCACCTCCACCACTGCACTTCAGGGAACGCTCCATGAATCAGTTATCTGCTGTTTATATTCTTTTAGTCTGTGATTACAGCTGTAGGAATAGAGGTTTTAGTCATGCTCCTGTTTTTAGGTTGAACGGCGGACACATTTCAAGAAAAATGTCTGTTTCCAAGGAAACACGGCCGTGCAGTCGTTGAACTCCTCAACTGTTGTGGAGGGAAGGTTTTGACCTGAAGTTACCCTTTGGCTGAACATCGAGGACTCCAAGAAACAGGAAGTGAACGAGATTGATGGAGAGTTTTACAGTCCATTTTTTAGTAGAACTGAACTGATAATCTAGTGCCAGCAAAACATGCACATGTTCTTATTCCAAGGAACGAGGCGGGTATAGATGTGTGTGTGTGTGTGTGTGTGGGGGGGGGTGTGATAGAGGCCTGTTGGCTCCTTCCGGCCCCGGGGGAGGGGGGAGAGGGGAGGGGGGCTCTCCTTGCTCCTTGCAGGCCGTTCCAGCTGTGCAGGCGTCACAAGTGATGAAGGTAAGTCACAGCTGGGACGTTGCTCTGCTGCGTCATGGAATTGTGTTTTTATAATTTGCCAAATATCTTCACAGTTTGACTTCTTGTGCAACTTAGTTGCTCTTTCCCACTTCAGCTCTTTGGTAAATGGAAGTTTGAAGCGTGTGTGGATTTCTTAATGTTTCTAATCAGTAAGAAATAAACCAGACGCCAGCGGAGCCACACTGACTGAAACGCAGGCATTTAGTTGCTCGTGACAACCGGGCCTTTCATTCAGGCGCTTACTGATACTCCACCGCTCTGTGATTGACACCAGCAACTGCTGCAGGCAACGGCAACGCAGCAACGTTCACAGCTGCCTCGTTGTCACGGCAACCGGCTCAACATGTTCAAACTGTCAGCTTTACGAGCTCGTAGCTGCTGTGATTTCTGTGCGTGGGCCGGGCTGTGTGGGACACATTTAGAGCTGCGACGGGTTTCTGGACCACTTTGTGTTCTGCTGACAATCAGGACGGCTCGTTAACCTGCAGTATGCTTTACACACTTCCTGGTGCATGCAACATGAGATCATAACCCGGTCAGTGTCCATTCATGGGCCAATAAAACAACCAATCACCTTCCTGCATGACAAATAAGATGAAAGAAAAGTTGGACAAAGATTTGCAAGTATTTAAATGTGTTTTTAAGCACAACAAAAACCAGCCAAATGAAATATGGGTCGCTTTTGAGAAAAACTGTAATTTACAGCGATTTATCACAAATACATTTGTGTTGAAAATCACAGATGGAGGATTTCTAAGAGTTTAAGAGGGTTTGGTTTTCTTTTAAATCAAATCAGCTACAATGAAAGTTAATAAAACACAATCTTCCCCGCTGGCTGTACATTTACTGTATCCCCCAGGTTTAGGATAACACGACCTTTATTTGATTTATGGACAAGCATGAGCATAATTTGATTTGCAGAATACGTGTAGATGCAAATGATCAAATCTGTCTTCAGTTCTTCTTTAAAACATTTAAAAAACTTCACACTGTCAGAAGTTTAGAACAGGATTCAAGAAAAAGAAACCAAACAAACATCTAAGATAAAAAAAAGAAACAGGTCAGTGAAGACAAAGCACCATTAGTTATATCATTTTCTATGGAACCAACGTGTATCTGCAGACGAGAACGTCAGCGAAGGATGATTAACGTCCAGAATCCTGGCTTACGTTCAGCGATCCGCTTTGACGATCTCTGCTGAAGTCAGCTCGATATCATGTGGCAAATAAACTGACAGCTGGGAAACATCTGTCCAATGTTCATAAATGAATAAAAAAATAATTAACTTAACTCTTCTGAGTGTTAATGTGGCGTACTAATCACCTGTCCACCACCCCGACCTCCACCTGGCTTCTAACCGACACTCATTATCAGTTCCAGCAACATAAATGTTGCTCTTTAACCTGGAAAGCTGCAGAAGTGTTGATACGTCTCAGTAATGTTTATTCATTTATTTAATGTTTATTTTGACCTGAAGGGACTGAAGCATGATTTCATGATTACGTTGATGCACTCACAGCACTGAAGGAGAGATTATGGTCTGGTTTTTATTTGGTATTTATTTACATATAATCAAAACCTGAACCTGAACCAAAGTACTTTTGCACTTTTCATAAACCACAGAGTTTAGATCTGAACCCCAGTCTGATGTCATCCACCGTTAAAACTCCTGCTGCCTCGGATGCAGCTTCAATATGTGGTACTTGATTTAAAAAAACAATCCAGACTGTAATTATGCTGCACTTAGAGAAAATAATTTTGTTTCAGAGAACTTAATTTCTTGGAGACCTGTTTGGCTCGGACAGCAGAACTTTTTATGGTCATGTTTAGACTCAGTGAGCAGTCGGTTCGGTAAAGACTCATTTCACATGATAATTTCAGTTTAAAAATCTGAATCTGTGAAAAATGTCCATAAAGTTCACATTTCTTTGTATTTGTTTTCCCCTCTTTTGCTTTCAACACTTGAGCTGCGCAGACTCCACAAGTTTCTCTCAAACCTGATGATCCCAGCTCGACCCAACGGTGATCCAAACAACTGATCCGGTTCTTCTTCCCACTATCTCAGGGCTACTTAGCCATTAATGTTCTAATCAACATCAATGAAATACTTTGTTTTACGTGTCAGAACTTCACGAGTTTTTCACTGTTAATAAATCTTCCAACGTTCTCATTATTTCCAGGTTTAAGTGGAAATGTGACTGTCGCCTGTATGTTGGATACGACCGCTGATCCGACAAAATGTGCTTTGAATTTGAATGTTCTTTTGAATTTTCCACCTGCTGCTCACTGATGTGTGTAGAACATCCTGCAGCTAAATAGCAGGACGAGCAGCCTCAGAGATGTTGTGATGACGGTGGAGCGAATACTCTGAATATTTCTGTCTTCTCTGACTATATGTGGCAGCAGAGGATATTTTTGTACCTCAAGCTGTTCCTCATCTGCTATCGCTGCCCGCCCACAGGCGCTGACTCACAGCAACATTACGCACTTTATTAATTTCTTTGTTTACCGTACTCTGGATGTTTGACAGCCTGCAGAGGGTTTGTGAATCGGCCGGCCCGCTCTGAGTCACTCTGTTGTCATATCTCACCAGCTCTCTGTCTGTCCTCTCGCCTCGCTGGTTTCCTGGAGGGGAAACAGTTATGACAGTTAACAAAGCCTCCGTGCTGGTTGAATCCCTCGCTCCTTCTCTTTCTCAACAGGAGTTCAGTCAGAGTTGAGGTGAGTGGAGGACTGAAACGCTCCTCTCTCCTGATGCTGGGAAACTCCCTGCAGTTTAAACACTGGCGTCTTACGGTGTTCACCAGCTCTGGTGTGTGATTGCAGTTGGTCCCGCCAGCTTCGTGTCAATCAGAGCATGTTCGCTGCAACAAAAACATGCAGTATTTATCACTCAGGTTAGAGAGTGCACTCGTGTGTTTGCATTAGTTTGCACACAGTGTTGCGTAACATTTCGACGTGCTGGTTCCTGTGCACCAGTGTGTGTGTGCTCTGCTGCAGGGCAGGGCGATGGGCCTCCCTCTTCACAGCTCATAGTAGTTTTGTTCTTTTTTGAGCTTCCCCAAAGTTAATTTTGAAGGATTTAGAGGAAGTAGAAGAGCAGAAGAATCATCGTGCTGGGCGTAGTCCACGGCAGAGTTTTTGTTATCTAGCTGACTGGGAGGATAACCGGGCAGTGACCCTGAACCAGCCCTCAGTCATGCTGCTATAGACCGCTGAGGGATCTCCCATGATGCACTGAGAAACTCTCTTCTCCTCCACTCTCTCCTTCATTGTCCATGCACTCAAATGCAAAACAGCTCCAGCTTGAGATCCAACAACAGGTCGGGCTTATATGTGCAGACTGGACTGGACTGACTTCTCTCTTCTCTCTGAGCAGTTCTAAACAAAAACCAGTGACAGTTTTTACAACCAAATGTCCTTACTATGATTTATTATTAACTTGGTAACAAAAAGTTATTTCTCTGTACAGTGAACCCTCGCTATAACGCGGTTCACCTTTCACGGTCTCGCTGCTTCACGGATTTGCATCGTGCATTGAAATCACATTACGACTATATGTAACGTAGATATATTTAATGTCCAGTTCTATCTATTTCAATTGTAAAATAAAGGTTACTACTTCACGGATTTCGCCTATCACAGTTTCTATTTGGAACGTAACCCCCGCGAAAAACGAGGGTTCACTGTACTTGTAATCTAGTTTCTACTTGTTGTAGGTCTATTAAATGACCCATTTGGTGAAGTCGGGTCTCTTTTGGTCCTTTTTGGTCGCTCTGAGCACCCGTACCGTAACACCACGGATAGTCATGCACTTACAGTCCTAGAGGAGGCTAGCTGGACCGGTTTGGTTTGAACACATGACACGGAGCTAAAATGTTAAAAACACATGAGAACATGGATATCTTTGTTCTTCAGATATCTTTGTTCATCAGATATCTTTGTTTACCAGATATCTTTGTTCACCAGATATCTTTGTTCATCAGATATCTTTGTTCATCACATATCTTTGTTCATCAGATATCTTTGTTCATCATCGGATATCTTTGTTCATCAGATATCTTTGTTCACCAGATATCTTTGTTCACCAGATATCTTTGTTCATCATCGGATATCTTTGTTCATCGGATATCTTTGTTCACCACATATCTTTGTTCATCAGATATCTTTGTTCATCACATATCTTTGTTCATCAGATATCTTTGTTCATCAGATATCTTTGTTCATCAGATATCTTTGTTCATCGGATATCTTTGTTCACCAGATATCTTTGTTCACCAGATATCTTTGTTCACCAGATATCTTTGTTACAACCAGACTGAGCTAGCTGATCAGTTTAGTGTTTCTATGTTCTGTATTTATTCAGTTGGAGACTAGAAATCCTCTCTGTTGCTAGGGTGGTTGCTAAGGGTCCGACTACTTCCTTTGAAGTAAACATGGAGTACGTTACATAAGAGTCTACTGACACGACTGATTGTTTTCCAGTTGTTAGTCATACCCCATTGCCATGGAAACAAAGATTGTACAAACTAAAGTTGTTTTATTTGAATTAAATGAATATATTCTGATTCTATGTTATATTTAGTTGTTAACTTGTTGTGTAAAATCAGCCAACATGTACCTCGCTAATGTTACCGAAACTCAATTATTCCTTCACGTCTTATTCACATATGAAAGTCTTCCAGCTTTCTTTTCCATTTATCAGAAACTCAGCAGAAAGTGTTGGATTTCATTGATGAAACATGAAAACGTCAAAGTGGAGTGAACTTAGTGAGAGCAAATCAGTGAGTGAGTGAATTAGTATTTAAGGCATCAGTTCAGTGGAGTGAACATTGTGCTGAATTCAGTATGAGTCTTCAGAACATGTAATTCCTCTCCGACTCGATGCTTTTATAGCATTCCTTCATCAGTCACTACCTTCATCTTGTTTTGTTCCAATTTTCAGATTCACAGCAGCAACCTGAACTTCCATTTCTTTACTAAATTAGCTTCCTGGCTAGTTAGCAGGCTAACAGACGAACAGCTGATGAGCTGATGGTCAAGCAGCAGTTTAAAGTGTTTAAAGGGAAAATGTCACTGACGACTCTGATTGTGTCACAGATGAATGAAGAGAAACAGTCCAAAGTGTTTCCCCATTCATTCCAACAGAAGCTGCTCCTCATAAATTACCAGGCTTTTCTCCGACTTCTTCTGTTTTCCGTCCTCCTCTGGCTGAGCTGCATCACTTCCTGCTGGCTCCCTGCTGTGCTTGTAACAAAAATCTATTATTTAGAGCTGCTCAGGACTTTCCAAGATATGTTGGGCCAAGTGTCTCACTTTGTGAATTTGAAGTCATTTAGAGCTGTTTGTGATATCAGTAAACATTTTAACAGCTTCTGTATTGAAGGTGTTCAAAACATTTCTATCAATTCATTTTGAAACTGAACTGATTGAATCAGTAGCTTTTGGCAGTAGGGCTCCTCACTGGGCTCAGTCGTTACACATGTACATGATGTTCAAAGTCACAGAAACAATCTTATAATTCTGTCAAATAAAAGGCTGCTGAGCTTTTAACCCTCTGTGTGTGTGAACGTGGCAGCTTGGACTAAATGTTGTGTTGTGTTCCAGATGACAAATTTCCCTCAGTATACTAATAAATAGTGCTCTTATATGTCAGGACTCTTACTGTGTAGAGTAGTGTTGTTTCAGATGGCACACTGCTGTTCTGCACTGACAGGAAATGACCTCATCATGTGAACACGTCACCCTCCAAAATATCTGCATCTTTAATTATTTTACCCAGAATTCAGTGTGTTTTTGTGTCCTCTGTTTAACACTCAATAAACACACTGATTCTTCTGTCCAGCAGCAGCAGTGGAAAAGAAACATGTTGTGTTCAGGAACAGCTGCAGCTTCCTCACACGCTTTTAATCTGAAAATCCTTTAAATCGGTGGCCCCGCCCCTTCCTCTATGGAGCCAAAGTGTCAAGAGTTTCACACTTCTGTTTTGGAGCGTTCTGAGTGATTCATTCTGGAAAACTAGTACAACATCTGGAACACTAGTACAACATCTGGAACACTAGTACAACATCTGGAACACAAGTACAACATCTGGAACACTAGTACAACATCTGGAACACAAGTACAACATCTGGAACACTAGTACAACATCTGGAACACAAGTACAACATCTGGAACGCTAGTACAACATCTGGAACACTAGTACAACATCTGGAACGCTAGTACAACATCTGGAACACTAGTACAACATCTGGAACACAAGTACAACATCTGGAACACTAGTACAACATCTGGAACACAAGTACAACATCTGGAACACAGCATTGGGTTGTATGAAGAATGATGCGTTCAAGGACTGCTGCACATACTGTCGTTCATGTGAAGTCTGCAGACCTAAAGTATATGTTAGAAAAACTCATTTTAGACATCAGCTGCTTCTATAACATATTAATATGTGAAGAAAGCCTGCCGTGAGTTGGTTGTTTGCAGATATTCAGACATCAGTGAGTCTAGAAACACAGTATAAAGGAGTTCTGAGGAAAATGTCCCGGCAGCAGTGAAATCTTCAGCTCCGACTTCCATCGGCCGGCTATCAGTTACTGCAGCGTCAACCGGAAACGTGATTAGTGGTGGCCAGTCAGGCATAATGAGCACGTTTGGACGACATATTCAACTTTCTAAAGCACACACACACACACACACACACACACACACACACACACACACACACACACACACACACACTGTGAAATTCGACTTGGAGGCAGAATCTCTGACACGGCACAATCAGGAGGTCCTTATTGGAGGAGTCCATCGTCTTGATTGAGCTCAAGTTTCACCAATGAGGCACCAGCCGAGGACAGAGCTCCCAAGGGCTTCAGCAAAGTGGGAAGGAAATACAATAAAGTGTCAGGGCCAATTAAACTATAAATGCATTACATCCAGCTTGCTCATTGCTCCCTCAGCAAAAGGATTTCAGGAACATTGCTGCCACTCAATAAAAATACTGTTGGAACTTAGGCATAAATTGTGGTGCAGCAGACTCCTCATTGGTCGTCATGGCAATTAATTCAGCTCTCAGTTCATTTATTTACCACTCATTAACTATTTTTAACACCAGTAATCACAGACCTTGGAAGTGGCAAGCAAATGAAGTGAACATTAATGTGAACTGCTGGCTCCTGACATCACTCTGGAATGACAGCTGATCACTGATTGGCTGTGTGAAAGCCTCAGAGTGAAGTCGTATTTGTCTGACACTCTGATTTATTCGCAGTTTAAGAATATGAGACTGATCAGTGTTTTTTATTTGATTATTAACAACCAGGTATCACGGGAAAGCATGAAATAGACACGTCCGTCCAGGAAAACGTGAGATAGCCTCGCTTTGAGCTGTCCAGGTGTGAAAGTGACACGGTTTCCTGTAGTGGATTAAAATTAAACCTACTGCAAGCATAGAGCCAAGGGATTTATGGGAAAATGAAACTTTTATGTTTACATTTGTTTTCTGAATAAGCACACAGCTGAAGTGAGGATAAGGAACGTGGTTGGGTTGAGCATGAAGAACATGGTTGGGCTGAGGATGAAAAAAGTGGTTGGGGTGAGGATGAAGGACACGGTTGGGGTGAGGATGAAGAACACGGTTGGGGTGAGGATGAAGAACATGGTTTGGGTGAGGATGAAGAACACGGTTGGGGTGATGTTGAAGAACATGGTTGGGGTGAGGATGAAGAACACGGTTGGGGTGAGGATGAAGAACACGGTTGGGGTGAGGATGAAAAACACGGTTGGGATGATGTTGAAGAACATGGTTGGGGTGATGTTGAATAACATGGTTGGGGTGAGGATGAAGAACACGGTTGGGGTGAGGATGAAGAACACGGTTGGGATGATGTTGAAGAACACGGTTGGGGTGAGGATGAAGAGCACGGTTGGGGTGAGGATGAAGAACACGGTTGGGGTGAGAATGAAGAACACGGTTGGGGTGAGGATGAAGAACACGGTTGGGGTGAGGATGAAAAACGCGGTTGGGGTGATGTTGAAGAACATGGTTGGGGTGATGTTGAATAACATGGTTGGGGTGAGGATGAAGAACACGGTTGGGGTGAGGATGAAGAACACGGTTGGGATGATGTTGAAGAACACGGTTGGGGTGAGGATGAAGAGCACGGTTGGGGTGAGGATGAAGAACACGGTTGGGGTGAGGATGAAGAACACGGTTGGGGTGAGGATGAAAAACACGGTTGGGGTGATGTTGAAGAACATGGTTGGGGTGATGTTGAATAACATGGTTGGGGTGAGGATGAAGAACACGGTTGGGGTGAGGATGAAGAACACGGTTGGGATGATGTTGAAGAACACGGTTGGGGTGAGGATGAAGAACACGGTTGGGATGATGTTGAAGAACACGGTTGGGGTGAGGATGAAGAGCACGGTTGGGGTGAGGATGAAGAACACGGTTGGGATGATGTTGAAGAACACGGTTGGGGTGAGGATGAAGAGCACGGTTGGGGTGAGGATGAAGAACACGGTTGGGGTGAGAATGAAGAACACGGTTGGGGTGAGGATGAAGAACACGGTTGGGGTGAGGATGAAAAACGCGGTTGGGGTGAGGATGAAAAACGCGGTTGGGGTGAGGATGAAGAACACTGTTGGGGTGAGGATGAAGAACACGGTTGGGGTGAGGATGAAGAACACGGTTGGGATGATGTTGAAGAACACGGTTGGGGTGAGGATGAAGAGCACGGTTGGGGTGAGGATGAAGAACACGGTTGGGGTGAGAATGAAGAACACGGTTGGGGTGAGGATGAAGAACACGGTTGGGGTGAGGATGAAGAACACGGTTGGGGTGAGGATGAAGAACACGGTTGGGGTGAGGATGAAGAACACGGTTGGGGTGAGGATGAAGAACACGGTTGGGATGATGTTGAAGAACACGGTTGGGGTGATGAAGAACAGGATGAAGAACACGGTTGGGGTGAGAATGAAGAACACGGTTGGGGTGAGGATGAAGAACACGGTTGGGGTGAGGATGAAGAACACGGTTGGGGTGAGGATGAAGAACACGGTTGGGGTGAGGATGAAGAACACGGTTGGGGTGAGGATGAAGAACACGGTTGGGGTGATGATGTAGAACATGTCTGGAGTGAGGATGAAGAATACAGATAAAACATTGTCACCTTCTGAATTTCACCCTCATTGTCTTTGATTGATGCCACCCAAAAATATATTTGATTGTCTTTTGCTGCGGGACCTCTGTGACATGATCCTGTGTCACATGACATTAACGCGTGTATAGGTTTCACACTTTCAAAACGTGTAACTTTCACACCTAGACAGCCCAAAGCGTGGCTATGTCACATTGTGCTGTAATGGACTGGTGTGTTTATTTCATGCTTTGCCAAGATACCGGTTTGGATTATTGATTAGGTAGAAGCACCATCAGCTTGGTGCTTCGCTGATGACTGAGCTGATCTGTGATGATCTGATGATCTGACTGCACCTCATCTTCATTTATGGTTTGAAGTAGTTTCAAACTGAATTTTCTGTCGGCTGCAGTTGTTTTTGCATGTTTCTGCTTTTTACAGTTTTACCTGCAAAGCTCTGTTTTACCTGTTCTTCTTCTCCTCATGTTGTTTAATGGCGACTGGCAGGCAGCTTTTAGGTTCATTACAGCCACCTATTGATGGGAGTAATGCATTACAACCAGATGCCAGCCAAAAAACCGGGGAATGAGGAAGGATGTAACTATTCAAATATTTAAAAATCATCACCCATTCCTTGTCAGAATGCACTTTTCTTTATAATATCGTCCCTGAAACGTTGAACACTTTTAAAATGTTGCCCAGCTGATGTAACTGTGAGAGTCAGACTGTAATTCGTAATAACAAAGTAGGAACTCTGCTAAGAAGCAGTGATCAGCTATATCACATTTTTATGTATTGATGTTAATGCAGTGCTTTCATGGCTCTGCTGCTCCCAAGGATCACATTTTTATAACTTTCCAACACATGGCCCCTTTATTCATCTACATTTCCTTTAATATTGGCATGCTGAGGCATTAAATCTGCATGAATTGTTTTTTTGCCCACTTTGGGGCAGCACATCGAGCTGTAAATACATCTCTGACATATTATCACCCTATTATATCAAAATGTGAAGCTGATCGCTAAATGTTAAGCCCGGTCAACCATCTGGTAGACACAAATAATTAACAGTCATTTTTGTATTTCTATCCATCCAACATAAAAAAAAGTCCAGAATTCACTCTTTTGTAGCTCTGTGAGTATCAAGAAAAACTTGCTCCTCCAGAGGACAAAAACAGCCAAAGAATCTCCCACAATAAACAGGAATGGCAGACCTTCTTAAAAATGAAATAGATGTGCATCAGTGAGAAGAAGGGGGACCATGGTTGGTCCAGAGCATCCTCCGAGGTGTTTGGGTCTGAGTTTTCACCGCCTGCAGGTTGGTGTCAGGATCATTTTACCGAACACTACCCAAACAATGAGCAGTCAGACGCTAAAAAGCTCCGTGGAGCTGAGTGATCATTCTTTGTGGGTCCGTTACGATTAGGGAGTCCCGCCACATTACATGTGGTCACAGGCAGCCTTAGCTATGTTTTACCTGTTTCATCTGAAATGAGCCCGGCGCCACCAGGAACCTCTCACTCACATGCAAGATTTAAAAACTCCACCCACTTTTTACCGCAAGGTTACTTCATTTAAAGATGACTGTACACCGTTTCATCCTCCAGGGGGCGCTTGGCTGATGTGAGAGCGTGTGGTGCCAGTAGGATTGCACTGCATTGAGTCCACGCGTGCACATTTTTTACTTGTCTTATACTGCCATCATTTATTTAATTTATTGGGTTTCGGTGGTAAATGCTTCCCGTTACAGCGTCAGAGTAACTCGCGTGGTCTTGTGCACGTGACTCGACAGGTTGGCCAATATATTTACTGTTCCACCTTGTACATTTATGGATTTGAGTCACAGCTTATTGTATGTCGGCTATCTGAATTAGTCTTTGTTGAAATTTTCCAACATGGCATGTTTTCTCAAAAATAGCATGACTTCTATTCATTGGCAGGATTCTTATAGGTTACGAAGGATGAGGGTATGTTGGGAAATGAGACGGGAGGAGTCTGAGAAAAATATTTGCTTTGGCACCAAAAACAGTTATGTTACTCTGCAGCAGATCTGTCTAAAAAGAGTGAGTGAGAGACCAGGAGACACCCCCATAAAACTCAGTTCAGCATATTGTGGTGTGTTTCCCAGCATGCCTGGAGTGTTTGGTTTATTTGTTCTCAGGTGTTTCTAGAGTTGTTTGTTTTTCAGAAAACACAGCACTTTGCACCACGAGGAAAGTTAGTTGAGCATTCATTTGAGCTCCGTTACATACCTGAAGCAGGCTTTTTGAAAAGATCATCATAATTTGCTGCTATTGGCAACATGCTGTGGGTGTGGGGGAGAGAGCACAACGTCATAATCTCTAACATGCATGTTGGGCTGAGAATGAGGAGCACGGCCTTCTGCCAGTGCTTCTAACAAACCCCCAGATGTCTCAGGCCAGCGCTGGATTTGGTCATATGATCCATTGTTTATATAAAATGGTTGATTAGAGCAGCTTTAAAACTCTGATTTAATGTTTATTTGACAGTTGGACTGAAAATCATAAACCTAAAGACATTAAAGCATCACTGGTTACTGACAGATGAAAATGTATTTGTTGTCTGTTTCCTGAACCTTTTACACATTCACAGAAACTTTAGGTTTGATTTTGGAAATAATTCAGTCTGATGTTATAACTTCTTGCAGGATAGATGATTGTTCCTGTTATTTCACCCTCCCCTGTCTGATTTAAAGACAGCAGGAAATATTGGCTGTGCAGTGATTCTCTTTCCTTGGAATATGAACATGTGCATCATTATGATATTATTTGCTGGCACTGGACAGCCGGTTCAATCTAATTTATTCAGAGAATGGATTAAGTACCTCCATCAATCGCATTGTTTCCTGGAGTCCCTGCTACACAGCCAAAGGGAACGTTAGATCGAAACGCTTCTCACAGAACAAGAAAATGAGTTTGGACCATGATTAAAAATGCTCCATGTTCCTTTAGAAAGAAAGAACTTTTCCCAGATCTTATCCCTGCTAGCGACTACAGCAGTAGTGTGACTAAAAGTTAATTGATGCTTCTTTGATGATTCACAGAGCAAAAAACAAAAGAATAAACAGGACCGGGCTCTTAACTTCTACCAAAACATGTTCGTCTTCTAGAACCATTCTGTTGTATTTGAAATTAAAGTGTCAAATGTAAATTTAGTTCAGAGGACGTTTAGCTTTCCCAGACAATAAAACTGGACCAACAACATTTTTCAGTGCTATTAGTTTATTTTGTTGACTGTCGATGCAGCCAATAAATAAAGAGAAACACATGCTTCAACAAGGGGAAACGTGGATATCAGAAGGAAACCTATTATACTTGAAAGTTAATTTACAACATTTTGACAGGCTTTAAATTCAATATGTTGCTAAATCCATGGTAGGACTATAGCTGTGGTTGGGGAAAAAAAACTGATTGTTGATTTGAGACAGGCAAACTCATCCTCTGTCTTGAAAATTGATGCAGCACACGTCCGTCCGCCACCCCGACATCCACCCTCACTTTTCTACATGAAGAGCTGCTTGTGGAACTGCTGATGTAATGCATCCTCATCCAGTATGATCAGCCTCCTGGAGAGACTGGGCTGCTTCACATACAGACTTACTTATTCTGACATCAAGTAGTGTGTCTAATGCGTTAATTAAGTCTGGTGGTGTATTTTAATTTGAGTTTTGCCTTTTCAGATGTGGTCGAGCTTTGAAGTCAGGCAGGTTTCCACTTTACCACATCACCCAAAAAGCTGTAAACTGACTAAAACAGCACAAAAGCAGGATCCACATCTGCAAAGGGGCGGGGCAATGTTTGATCCAGAACTTTTAAAAGCTTTGAGGAGGTGCACGGCTGCTCGATGCCCGAGCTTCTGTGTGACAAAGGGTTAATGTGTGACAGATCCATTAGAGGAAATTGCACTCTTATCACAGTTATTGGCAGAGAGAGGAGTATCACCAGCGTGAGCCGACAGGCTAATGAGAGGGAGCATTAGGGTGCTTTCTGCAGTGACGGTCGGTCAGGCTGAAAGGAGGCTAGAAGCTCCTCTAACAGCATCAAGCAAGAAGCAGAGCAACTCTCCAGAGTTTTCTTTCATTAAGAAGACATGCTATTTAGCAGAGGATCAAACAGAACCTGGACTCATTCAAAGTCTGTGAAGTGTTTGAAGTTGACTGAAGTCAATGTACAGTGATTATGTGAAGCCCTGCCTGAACAGTTTATACTGGGCTGAAGGCTTCAGGGACTGCAGGGAGGAAAGTGCTGCTGTAACTGAATGCATCAGCCTCCTTGAGTTATATTACATCCTTCATTAAAGATGCATCACGGGAGGCTGATTCACACCCATTTCTGACAGCAAGTGGACAGTCAGGTCCGTGAGTGGTGGTCAGAAACACATGCTTATTGGATGGGTGAGGGGGGTGGATGGTATATTTGACCATCAAATGATGACATAGTGACAAATAATGTGTGGGACAAGAAGCTAAATGGATCATTTGTTTTAATATTTACACTGTACACTATCACTCAAAAGTCCTGGAAATATTAAATGTTTTGTTTAGTTATGAGAACCAATCAGCTCTGGCCTATTTAATGTGGGTCTACCCTTCAAAAAGACATGTTACAGAAGGATATAATGATGTCTGCTATAAGCAAAGACATTTTAGAATTATCACAAGACACATATCACTCAATTTATTTAATTTATAATAACAATTATTATTATTAATGATAATAATGATAATATAATAAATATTTTATTTGATGTATTTTTAGACCATGGACAGTTATATAAGAAGTGTAACAGAATCATTGCAGAAATCATGTCCAGGTGTTTTCTGGTGTTTTCCACCTGTTGTGACATCATGGATTGGGGGCGTGGCCACAAAGTTTACACTCAGTGAAAATGTATTCATAAGTGATACCTCGATGTAGAAATTGAACCTGTCACTTTTTCACGTTGAGTTTGTTGTCCGAATGTATTTCAGTGTGATTGTTGCATGAAAGTGAGGTCAAAGGTCACTGCTTCTGATAACTGTGTCAGCTGTAACATATAGGAGATGTATGGATTTAATAACTGGGATATTGCTAGCTTAGGGATAATACAGTCATTATTCATCACTCATCCATGTCTTTTCCTACTGTGGTCTCATAGTCCTACCCCCAAGCCCTCTCACCCCCCCACCCCCACCCCCCACCCCCCCACACACACACCACCATCTGCCCAAACAACAGACAGACCCCTGATGATCAGCTTACTGAGGGATAAAACCTGACCAGACTCACAAGCCTCGCACTTAACCCACCAAGACAGCCTGCTAATTCACCCTCTGTGTGTGTGTGTGTGTGTGTGTGTGTGTGTGTGTGTGTGTGTGTGTGTGTGTGTGTGTGTGTGTGTGTGTGTGTGTGTGTGTGTGTGTGTGTGTGTGTGCTGAGACTGAGAAAAACACTATTTTGCTTCACTCATGGCAATTACAGATTACAGTCTTAGCTCTAAAGGAGATTAGTATTAATTGTCTTTATTACTGTGATAGTTATTCAGAAGATCAGCAGGTGTGTGACTGACAGTCAGCAGTAACTCTGTACTGCATCATTAACTAACAACCAGTCACCGTTCTGTTGCTGCAAGAGTCCTGACAACTGTGTGTATATGAGTTGTCAGGTTTTTTCACATCAATTCTATCATGTTGAAGGTTGAAACATCGTTCAGTAAATACATAAAATGTGCAGTTTACTTTAGCTTAGTTTAGCATGAAGGCCCAGCCAAGTGTAACCCCTGTAAAACCACAATATGTTCTGATTTCTGTACATTAAACAAACAAAGATGTTCAGTGACATGAACACCAGCAACAGTACAGGTGATGTGTTGTTCTTTTCTTTTTTTGATTTTTACTTTGAATGAGTTTGCTTTTCTGTTTCCTCAGCTGGTTCAGCTAAACTGAACACGCTCGGCTCGCAGTGATGACAGACGTTAGATAATCACACCTTTTACTTAAGCAAATAAAAAAAACTCTGTAACAAGTCTATTAAATAATCAATTCTTCATTTGAATCATTCTTGTAACCTAAATTGTGAAATCCAGCTGGATGCAGCTCCCCAAATGTTGGTGCCCTGCTTTGTGACATCTTACAACCCTGTTTCTAAAAAAGTTGGGACGCTGTGTAAAATGTAAATTAAAAACAGAATGCCATGATTTGCAAATTACATAAATCAATATTTTATTGCAAATAGACCAAAGACAACATAGTAAATGTTGAAACTGAGAAATGTTATTGTTTTATTAAATATCTTCTCATTTTGAATGTGATGTCAGCAACACGTCTCTATAAAGTTGTTCCAGGATTACGTTCACCACTGAGCTGCATCAACTCTTCTTTTAACAACACTCTGGAAACTTTGGGGAACTGAGGAGACCAGTTTCTGGAGTTTAGAAAGTGAAATGTGGTCCCATTCTGGCCTGATAGAGGATTTCAGCTGCTCAACAGTTCAGGGTCTCCTTTGTTGGATGTTTTGTTTCATGATGTTCCAGATGTTTTCAATGGATGACAGATTAAACTTGTTTTTTTTTGTACATACAACAAGCTGTTTGAATACATCACTTTATGATTATGTGACATTTTACTGACACGACAAGAATAAAACAACAGACTAAACAATAAAGGAAATAATCTATGATATCCCATAATAATATTTTGTAAGAGTATCGTATGCAGAGAAGTGGTTGAAATGTATTAAGTACCTTACGAGTGTTATTTCA
The DNA here is from genome assembly GCF_029030835.1 of Brachyistius frenatus. Taxonomy (NCBI): domain Eukaryota; kingdom Metazoa; phylum Chordata; class Actinopteri; family Embiotocidae; genus Brachyistius; species Brachyistius frenatus. Next base: position 75,241 of record NW_027211001.1, on the reverse strand, counting down.
GTACAATGCTGGAGTAAAGTGTTACTGTGTGATCTTTAAAGATGACTTATCAACATCATATTTGGTGTAAACTATGCAGACAGAGAATAAATGTAAGAATTTAAAGTTTTAGACACGTCAGAGTTTTGAAGTTTCACGCCGATGTGACCAACAACGAGACAGGCTGTGTTTTATTCCCATTTAAGACACGACTGCTCGAAAGTGAACAAAACATTTCAATGTTCTCTGTCAGGTTTGGTAGCGTTTGCGTGTACAGAGGCTGAACTGAACCTTCAGGAACAGACATGATATTTATTTTAATCTTTTAACCTCCTGTTTAAAAAGAAAACTGAAAACTTTAAGCACATTTTTCAGATTGTTGAACTCTGTCTTTCAATAATACGTCCATTTAACATGAGCCCAGTGACAGCTCTTCTTCTGGTGTAATATTCATACATGCTGGAAATCACACCAGATGAATGTGTCGTGTCAGAATTCAGTCCTTTCAGCTGAATGAGATGCAGACTGAATCTCTTTGTCTTCCTCCGTCGCCCCTTGGAAGGCGAACAGCTTGGCAACATGGGCGACTCTCGCCTTTGTTTTGTATGCATGCCACTTCAACTTGTTAGACTTTGAATAGTTGGGTATCTAGGCCAAGAGCTCCTTCTCTAATTTTCTGGCTTCCTTTGCTGGCAGGGGTTGAAAAGCTGCGGAGTAATCGGCACAGATGCAGCGCTACTAATTGGGAAGCGGCCGGAGGGAGCAGCTTGTTTTTGGGCCGGAGAGCCTCGGGGGGAGCCCCCAATGAAGGTTCAGACACGCTGCTTCGGTCAGACGGCTGCATCTCTTCACGGCCTCCCCTCATGTGTTCACATCGCCTCCCGTTGATTCAGGTCAGATACATTCTCAGGACTTTGTCCTTTTCTACCTACCAAAAAAAATAAAAAATAAAATTCCCCTCGGGGATTAATAAAGTAAATACCTACCTACCTACCTTTTCTATGCATCAGAAAATAAGAGAGAACAATTCAAAGGCAGCAAAATATCTGAGTGAGTCAGGAACTTTCACAGTTGAGGGAGAAGTGAAACCATCGCAGGAACATGGCATCTGTTGGGCATTATGGGAAATAGACAGAAGTTTTACACACATCAAACTTTATTTCATGGGAGGAAGTCTGAACAACGTTTCTTCACTCATTCATCCTCTGAATTGAAACTGGTTTGATTTAGTGATAAAACATCTGTGTATTCACAGCCATGTTCATATTAAACTATTCAGCTCTCTCACGGATCAACTGAACATCTGGGGGTGGATGGTGGGGTGGATGGTGGGTGTATGAAGCACTTGGATCCATCACAGATAAACATAGTTAATGTAAACAAACCTTCTAGCTTTAACAGTGTTGAATGGAGGTGAGTAGTGATATTTAGCACCAGCTGCTAATGATAGTAACGTCTGCAACATGATGCTTCTTCAGCACATTGGTGTCTCTATGGACGTTTTGTTGTTCATGAAGGCGTTATAAGTTAGAGGCGCCAGATCCCTCCAATATGGGTCTATTTCAATTCAGTCAATAGAAAAGCAGTACTGAGATCTGCAGCTCTGGTTCAGTTGGGTCTGTGCAGCTTGCATGTGAGAGCAAGGATACCACTGACACAGAGGAGGGAGGGGATCAAAGGCTTTGGCCATGCTGGAGTCTCTCCTACTGTTAAACCCCATCTTGTTTTTCTTCTGTGGAATTTGTAGTAATCCATCCAGGAAACGTTCAGCGGAGACATTTCCCTCCAGTTTCTGGTTTCTAATGCTTTCGTGTCTTCCAGCTTCCTTTTAGTTTTTTTCCCAAATATTTTCCGAATCTCTTGTCGGTCAAATTCATTCAACTTTTAAAGTGACAACTACTTATTACTCATGCTATGGATTTAAAACTTTTTACGCATAAGTGTGATGAAGTGGACAAAAGTCAAGTTAAGCTGTAATAATACGAACAACCAAAACAAGTGTGCATAGACAACATATGAAACGTTTTAACCACTGACTGTGTATCAAAGAGTTCGTAGCCTCCAGGTCTGTAAAATGGTTCAGATACGGAAGTGTTCAGCTGCAATACCAGCGAGTGCCACTAGAGGTCGGCTCCAAAAAGCCTCCGGCTCCATAGACTCCCATTCAACTTCTCTCATCAAATCCAAAGTGAATAAAATGTGTCCATCAGTTCTCTCGGTGTTGTTAGCTAAAGTCACTCCTTCTTATTAGTTTTCTGGAGGTCCATCTGAAAATAATCCCTCATTCATTAGAAAAGAAGATTCAAGAAGACCTGTTTTGGGGGGGCGTGTCTGTTTGATTGACAGGCCTGCGGTGCAGTCAGGTTACAGCTATCGGTGGGCGGGACGTAGTATCGTCAGGTTTCCGATCAGATCGGTCAGATCCACCTCTGGCTCCTCCCCCAGCTCATCCAAATATGGTCACTTCCTGCTCCAAACCACTCCGAACAAGCAAAGATGGTGACGGACAGAATCTGAACTGGAGGATTCATAACGTTCACAAACCAACGATGACATCACTGATGGTTGATGACATCATTGATGGTTGAGGTTTGGTTTTAACAGGAAAAACATGAGAAATCCTTTGATCCTGTAGAAGATCAGCGATGTCAAATACAGTATTAGTAGTAACTCTGTTGCCACATGATCACGTCTGTACTTTCACTCAGCTCATCAGTACGTCTCTATGATGCTGATATCATAATGTTAACATCATGTGTGGTTAAGCTGTTGGAATCGCTCATACTTGCAAGTAAAAATAGAGATTTTATTTGCTCAGCTCACGTAACATTAATATGTACCGTTAGATGGAGATGAAAATGTGGAAAACTGTTACTTGATGTCTGAAAGCAGAATAAAACCTGTCGTACACCACCAGACTCCACACATCTCTTTAATCTGCCTTTTCTATTACTGCTGCTGTCTGGAAAGCTGTTTACAGGACGTTTGATTTCAGCCGTCCTTTGAAGCACAAAATGACAGACAAGAATATTTACAAGGATGAAAGGCACCGTTCTAAAAATGTTCATGTAGTTCATTTGATCTTATTTTTATCAGTGCAAATACTGGTTTAATGCAAATGTGTCTGCTCCAGCTTTCTGTGGTTTTCAAGTGAGACAAAAGAAGTTATTTGAATCCGGTACGAATTTTTCCCCAGCGTCAGAGTTTATCTGTAGAACATTGACAGCGGATGTTTCTGTCACTGCAGATGTTTATCGCTCCCACAACGTTCACTCTGTAAGTGTGACTTTTCTCTAGTGGCCACCATCAGATGCAGATTTGTGCTTATTTCATTGTAAACCTGTAGTGCAGGACGGTTACAAGTCATTTCAATGGTGTTGTGACTGTTTATCCTCCGTCTTACAGCTGTAGAGATCATGGTGCAGCATGTGATATTTAAATTACTCCTACTGGTAGAAGGGCGAGACACAGGTCCGGCCCTGCAGGGGCACAACCTGCAGACAGGTTTGCATGATAAAAATTGCAATTCTGCAATTGTTTGGATGCTAAATTCATAAATAAACAATGTAAATATTATACCTGCTAAACATCAGCATGTAATCATTGCTACTGTGAAAATGTCACTCTTGTGAATACAGTATATATAGTATGTACCGTATATTACAATGGATTCAGAGTGATTCACTTTTATTGTGTTGTAGATTGAACTTCATTTTTTACATTTTTTCAAAATTATTGCAAATCAAAACCTGAAATCCTTTTTTTTGGAAAAGTATTCAGACCCCAAACTCTGGTCAGGCTCACCTGTACGTTTTAGTTATCTTTGAATGTGTCTGACACATGATTGAAACTGAAAGGACTTGCAGGGCTTTGATTCCCAGAACAGAGGCCTCAGTGTTGTGAAAGAAAAATAAGCTTTTGATCCTCTGGACTCTTCTTAGAGCGATTAGGGCCTTCCTCAGGGAGGAGACCGAGAACCCGATGGTCCCTCTTCCAGAACCTCTGAGGTCCTCAGGGATGGAGAACCTGCTGGGAGGACAACATCTCAGCAGCACCCTATCAGTCAGAGCTCTGTGGTGGAGCTGATACGTTGTAGATGGAAGTAAAAAGCATGACCGACATTTAAAAGACTGAGAGCGATGAGGAAAAAGATGAGACAGGACATGAACCCGACGGACAGAACTCCAACTCTGCTCATCCGTGGTAGCATCATGCTAATGCTGGTCAGAGCAGAAGGAAACAAACACAGAGAGGTCCTCGAAGAAAAACCTGCTCCAGAGACCGAAACAACGGACAGTGAACCAAGACAACAGGAGCGACTTCAGAACAAGTCTCTGACTGTGGCCTTGTTGAAGCCCCGCAAACATCAGATGACATGGAACAGATGCCTGTTTAATGGTCAGTCAGGACCGTGAACTCATTTGTTAAAGTCCAACACTGTGTTATCAGAAATGAGAGAAGGCGCCTGAAGCACCGATATCGGCACTGCAGGACTTCAGTCAGTGTGAAACGGATTATACTCACAATAATGATAGTGGAGAAATGCTGAAGATGCATTACACTGATTGGACCGCCTTTGAAGTCTGGATCAGAACTTCATCCAGTTACTTCCCACCTTCAGGTCCCAGTTATAGCCAACCTGTCTCAGACACGGTGGGTGTCGGTGACGGGAATGAGGAGGAGGTTGGTGGCTGCTTCCTGGATACAGACTGGGACCAGAGTTTACACAATACTACTGACAGATTACAGGCTGCATTCAGTTCTGTGGTGACACTGTAGTGCCAAAAGAAAAGACAGTTACAAGTATAAAATATTCCAGAACAACAATACATCAAATATCGCATCAGATAAAAAAAGCCGTCTGGAACAATAAGAGTGAGAGTAGGACAACATGAACTAAAGGAGAGAAAAGACTTTTCAATGAACCCTAAAAGCAATTTGTAGACTCCATGCAAGAAATGACCAACTTCTGATGAGAAGAAAACACATGAACATGAAGGAAAAAGCAAACAAACTCTGAAAGGAGCGATATAGATATAGATATATAGAAACTCTGACCAGGATGTTTAAAAAGCTGTACAGTCACTGAGGAGTGGGTATGATGAGTTGACCCTAGACTGCAGCCCTTTGTTGCAGCTCTCAGTTCATATATGTTTCATTGTTCCTGTTAGAAAAAATATGCCCACAGAAAAACAGTCCGATGGTGATGAAATCTGAATCCTACGAAGTGAAGAACGACATCTCTTCGGCCCTGTTGTCTTGTAAAGATGGTGACGGCAGTGATGATGCTCCTTAAAAATGTGCATGTCACAGAAACTTTGTCTGTCATGGTTCTGGTCAGTTTGTCTTCTTATCATTCGTCATGTCAACCCAGCAGAGGTCTCCAGGTCTTTCTTCTTCTTCTTCTTCTTCTTCTTCTTCTTCTTCTTCTCCTTCTTCTCCTTCTCCTTCTCCTTCTCCTTCTCCTTCTTCTTCTTCTCCTTCTTCTCCTCCTTCTTCTCCTTCTTCTCCTTCTCCTTCTTCTCCTTCTCCTTCTTCTCCTTCTCCTTCTCCTTCTCCTTCTCCTTCTCCTTCTTCTCCTTCTTCTTCTCCTTCTCCTTCTTCTTCTCTTTCTTCTTCTCCTTCTTCTTCTCCTTCTTCTTTTTCTTCGTTAGCGCCACCAACTGTCTGTGCTGCTCAGTCGATGTGACGCATCTCCCGCTGCAAAGGATTGTGGGTCAGAACATCCAGAGTATCATGCTGACCTGCAGAATATGACCAGATGTAGTAGAACATCCTGGTACTTTTGGCGTCCTACCTTTAACATACTATGTAATTGGACATATGCAGAGGTGTGAAGACTCTGTGAAGCGACTGTCTGTCCATCTGCATGCTGCGGTTTTCTGAGGAGAACTGAAAGCAGCTGGTGGTTAATATCTGTAGCAACGTGTATTATTGTGTCTGTCAGCAAGACTTTTACTGTCTGCAACAACCGTCTGAAACAACAGCAACAGTCCCTGATGCTCCATCGTCTGCTCTCATCTTCAGGAATGTGTGAATAGCCTGATGGAAGCGTACAATCCTTCTACACAGTTTATGACATAAAAATACTTTTATAAGTAATCGACATGAAAGGAATGAATAAAAATGTGAGTTATTACATCCGATCTGTCCCAGATAGAAAGAACAAAAGACTTTTATCATCTCAATGTCCTTCTCTGGCCGGACAGAACCCTGAAAGGATCCGTCCTTATCACAAGATAACATTATTCTTTATTTAATCTTGATGATATTTGGGTCTAAAAGGAATAATATGGTGAAATTGTTGAAGAATTATTGAAGTACACTTGCATTTCTGATGTCTGATTTCTGTCTCTCCTGTGTGAGCATGCTGTCATTGTGCGTAGCTACTCACGCAGTGATTCTTGATTCCAGGCTGCAGACATAAAATGAACTTGATTCGTCGAGCTGTTGCAGAAACGAATCATGCTGTGAAGCGAGATCATTTGAACAGAGTGTTTGAGGAGAAACTCTGTGGCTGCAGTGAAGTCTGTTTGTTTTTACGTAGATCCTGAGAGTTACATTTGGACATGTGCAGTGTTGCGTGCTCTTTGTTGGGACGTCTCTGCCAAGAGACATTTGTGCTGTAAAACAACAAACACGGACACAGACAGACTCGGGGTGAAGCCGGGAAATCGTTCTGTCAATCGTGAATACATTCTTTGTAGAAAACAGCCCGATCCTCCTCAGAGGTGAATGAATGACTGACTGCACACCATCCAGACCGCTCGTCACAAAGTTCACAGACATGCAGATCATTTCAGAGCTGAACATTTCTCCGAGTTCCTCCTGAATTCTGGAAAATAACACACTTGTACTGTGAAGCTGGTTTTGATCAGTCAGCCTTTAAAATACAAAAATGAGAAGATGATTGTTGCGAAACAGGCAGCTGGAAATAAAAGTCAGACATGTTTGAAGTCCTATTCTGTTGTCCAAACTAGAGATGGGGACAAGAACTATATTCATTTCATGGCGAGAATATTTTACTTTAGTAAAAATAGAAATATCGTAATCATAAGATTACCGTGTTAAAACAAAAAAAATCCTGCTTTCAAAACCTTACTTCAATAAAGTATGCTGGTATGAGCAAAACTCTACTTACAATATAAAACTAAAGGTAATGATGTTGTATTCATATATCCTGCTGCATTGCATGTTGGGACAGGACACCGTTTTGTGAGGAGGGCGCTGTGATTGTACTGTCAGAGTCCTTTGGCAACAAATGTAAACGGTTAAAAGGGTTGAAGCTGACGGAGAAGAGAGCAGAGAGAGAAAAAGGAGTCTGCTGGAGATACAGAATGAACAACACAGATCCATCACAGACCTCCTGCACTCACACACCGGCACACTAAATGATCTCATCATTGGACTGCAAACACTCAGTTTGAAAGTCACAAATCCCTAGAAGCTCATGAAAGGTTTGCAGCTAATGTACAAAATCTGCTCATTCACAGGCAGATATTTATGATTTGGTAGAAATGGAAGTGATTTTATAGATTAGTGTGAATAAACTGAAGATCCTGCAGGTTTATTTTCCTAAATCATGACAGCTTCCAGCTCACAGACAGAAAGGGAGCCGGAGCCTCTGAACATGCTGCATTATCCAGAACTCAACACGGTGTGATGTCAACTTCACATTATTGATACAATAATATGCATTTTATTCACTTTATATATCTTCATCTGAAGTAATGCATCTATTCTCCTCTGAAATGTAATGAGTTTATAAAGCAGCATCAGACAAAAGTACAAGTACCTCAGAATTGTTCAATACTCGTGAAAGTTTACTTTCTTATTTTGCACTATATTGTTTATTTAATCCTCTTCTCGCTGTCCTGTACTACAAAATACAAACTCTAGTTTCTGTAGTTTCTATGAGTAATTGGTGACCTCAACACCTCGACCTCCGCTCCTCCCCCCTGAGGAGATTGGCATTGTTGGACGCCACACATTTCCTCCCATTTCATCATGACTCCCATCCGGTCTCACACTCGTCAGGCCCCCCAGTAACAGTGTGTCCAGGGAGTGCACTGTGCCAGCAGCTGTTTCTGCCCTCGTCTCCCTCTGCAGCCCGTCGGTGGATGATGACCTTGACGGTGGAGAATCTCAGATCAAGATGAAGAAATAATCATACACGGTGCCTCGTTACTGCACAGCTGTAAATGAGTCTCGTGGGGAAATATGAGTGTTGGTCAAACCACATCGTATCAAACCTCTTGCTGTTGTTGCAATTAACACCGTATGACACTGGTTGTCTTATTTAGTGTCCGAAAGGTGTCAACTGTCCATCGACTGTCCATATGTTTGGCTGGGAGGTTGGATGGATCAATACACTGATTAAATATTTAAATAACTATCAGATATCCGGTCATCTGATATGAAGAAAGTTACTATCTGACCACAGATTCACAGACAAGAGATGATGCAGTTACATTCTTTGTTTCTTCACGTTTTATTCACCTTTTTATAATTTTGAACATTTTAAAGAACTTTGGTGTAAATTCAAAGACCTGAAATAAAAGTGTCTCGTGACAGAGTACATTTCCTTTGGGTATAAAATATAAAACAAATCAAATTCACAATGCTGAATATCTGCAACTTTATTTCAAAATCAGCCTCTAAACATCTCATATAGTTGCGAGCCGTATTGTTTGCTCTCAGTTTTCTCTGCTCGTATCGGTTAACGTGCACTTTTGAACCCTGCTGGAGATGCTGAGTGCTGGTCTCTGCTGATTGTTCACTGTGACTGAAACCAGAGCGTCCTCAATAATGGCATCATTGATCACTGGCCATCTTTTCTCTGTCGCTGCCTTCAAAGCTTTCACTGCCATGAGAAATATTTCCGAAACAGAAAAGCAATCTGTGTCTGTGAGGCTTGATGTGCCCTTCCGATTACCCTCTGAGGCCTGATGTGCTTTCAGTCCCGCTGCCGCGCTCCGTCTCCGACCTTCAGGCAAAGATAACTGCGTTTGCTCACTGAGGGATTTCCGTCTCCTTTATGGGATACAGCCTGCCAACGTGAATGAAAAGAGACATCAGCTCATGTAATGTACAGGCACCATTCCTACACCAGGATGAAAACATTACTCTTATTCTGTCTCTGCCTCACCTGGATTTCCAGATGAATAATTATCCTCATTGAATGCAGAGAAAAGGCAAATGAAACACTGAAAAACCAGGAAGCTGCCCCGTGGCCCTTTAAGCCGTTGTTTTGCACCTCTAAAGCACAGTATCAGTTTAGAATACTAATTTTACTTTCCAGTATGTTACACAGTTTGCAGTATGATTCACACACAGGAATTTGACCTCTGCATTGACACACACACACACACACACACACACACACACACACACACACACACACACACACACACACACACACACACACACACACACACACACTCTGAGCAGTGGGGGAGGGGGGAGGGGGAGAGGGGGCGAGGGCCTTGCACAAGGACACGTCAGTCATGGATGTTTTTCTCTTGGTAGTTCGAGGAATAAAACCAGAAACCCTTTGGTTTCAAACCCTCCCTTAAAACTGGATCCTGTTCAAGACAGACTTAAATCTGTCAGGAGTCCTGTTTTCCTCTGTTTTGCCCCCCGATCTCCTCTCCTCCTGTGTCCCCTCAGTCCCCTGTCTGCTTGTTCTGTGTCCTCCTCTCCTCTCCTCTCCTCTCCTCTCCTCTCCTCTCCTCTCCTCTCCTCTCCTCTCCTCTCCTCTCCTCTCCTCTCCTCCTGTGTCCCCTCAGTCCCCTGTCTGCTTGTTCTGTGTCCTCCTCTCCTCTCCTCTCCTCTCCTCTCCTCCTGTGTCCCCTCAGTCCCCTGTCTGCTTGTTCTGTGTCCTCCTCTCCTCTCCTCTCCTCTCCTCTCCTCTCCTCTCCTCTCCTCTCCTCTCCTCTCCTCTCCTCTCCTCTCCTCTCCTCTCCTCTCGTGTCCCCCCAGTCCCCTGTCTGCTTGTTCTGTGTCCTCCTCTCCTCTCCTCTCCTCTCCTCTCCTCTCCTCTCCTCTCCTCTCCTCTCCTCTCCTCTCCTCTCCTCTCCTCTCCTCTCCTCTCCTCTCCTCTCCTCTCCTCCTGTGTCCCCTCAGTCCCCTGTCTGCTTGTTCTGTGTCCTCCTCTCCTCTCCTCCTGTGTCTCCTCAGTCCCCTGTCTGCTTGTTCTGTGTCCTCCTCTTCTCACCTCCCGTGGCCACGCCCCTCACCGGTCCCAGCAGCTGCAGCCACTCACCCTGGATCACCTCCTGCAGGTGTGCTGCATCTCCCTGATCACCTCCCCGGACTATATGTACCCTGCCCCTGCACTCTTCTGGTTGTCGGTTCATTTGTTAGTCACCCGTTTGTCCTCCGTTCACGTTTCGCCGGCTCCTGTTCCTCCTGCGGAGCTCCCTGTCGGAGTCACCAGTCGGTGGAGTTGCCCTCCCGACTCGGAGGATTATTGACTCCGTTTCTTCCAGCGGTCCTGTCCGCTGGTCTGCTGGCTGCCCTGCCAGCCGTGTCTCCCCGGATCTGTCAGTTTAGTTGCCCTCCCGACTGGGAAGCAGATTGACGTTGTAGGTACCGCCTTGTGTTTGTTTGTTTGTTTGTTTTAGTTTATTGGAATAAAGACTGTATTTTGGAACCGATACCTAAGTCTGTGAGCCTGCATTTGGGTCCTGGTAAACACCACCTCATAACAGAATCCTGTACTTATACTTAAGTCACTATTTTGAGTGCATAAGTCCGTTCACACTGTCAAGTATAGAAACTTGCTGTACTCTGATGGTGTCCTCAAAACTGGCATGAAACTGAGGACACTCGGGACACTTTTCACCCTCAGCAGTTGCCGTCATGATAACGCAGCTAAAAGAAAGACCACCAAGCTGTTTTCTAACTGCAGCCGCCGAGGAAGCTGCAGGTGTCGCTGAACGCAGCACTTTGTCTGTGTTTATTGTTCACTAAGCACCACTGTTCTGCTGTTGGATAGAAGGGATCAGTAGGTTTATTATTGTGTGCATAAAAACACGCTCATTTTCAAGTAAAATAATGACATCGAATGATGCATTCAAATGTTACGGTCTTTTTACACGTTTTATTTACATATTTACTAAAATAGCCACACAGCAAAAATTGGACCAAGTTAGCAACCATACTTTATGTACTCTACAAACTGCACCATGGGGGGCTCAATTAGCTGCTTTAGGTCCAATTTAGCTGTAGTTCAACCAAACCTGCAGCCTACCTGTGTTTTAAACCCCTTCCGGTTCGGTGTTGTGCTGGGCCCGACCTAAACTGAGGCTCAGCTCACGAGGTGCTGAGCGGCAGAGTAACAGTTCACATGAACTCTGGCTGTGGAGCTGAGATGTGGAGCAACACCTGAGGCCGACCACAGACATACAAAACTCACATGACTCCATTTTCATCATGTCTGACTTCAGCCTGCATTTTCTTTTTACTTTCAGTTTGAATACATACGTGTCAGTTTTATTCAGCAAATTGTTCCACCAACAATAACATCATCATGCATTTCTCACTTAAAAAAAAAACCAAAAAACTAGATAGATAGTTATAGTTAATAAATAAATAGATATAGATAGATAGATAATGGATGGATGGATCGATCTATCTATTGATTAATAGATAGATCGATAATAGATAGATAGAAATACTTCATTGATCCCATGAGGGGACATTTTTCCGTTACAGCAGCATAGAAAGATACAAGGCAAAAGCAACAAAAATTACAGAATAAAAATAGAGGTAGTTAAAGTACAAAATATAAAAAAAAATTAAAAAATGCAGTATATACAAATCAAATAGAATAAAGTTAAATTAAATTAAACAACAGCGCTCTGATACTACGGGAGGTATTTAATCACTGACTTCTTGCTCAGTCTGGACACCAAGTCCATATTGTACTGTGCTTTTAAATCTGCTGTTGTACCGCCCTACACCATATGGACCAATCAGGAGCTCTGACACGCAACCCTCTCTGAATTCTGGACCAATCAGAGCTCTTCTTTCGGCTCCGTTGCAGCAAGGCTGTTCGGTATCTCGCCTCCAGTCGACCAGCGGCGCAACAAGCCTGTCAACCGTGCGACTCACACGGTCTGTGTACACTGAAAATGCCCGGAAAGTGAGTCCAGAGGACGGCAGGGACTGGCCAGACATTGGACCTGGATTCGGTGGAGGTTTTGTGACCGACTAGCCCGGGTCTCCCGCGCCGTCTCCGCAGCATTAGGTATGTTTTTGGCGCCGTGGTGTTGTAATGTCCCCTCCTCTCCTCCCCTCCGCTCCGGAGCTGCGACCATTAAACTCAGTTTTGTCAGCGGCCGTTTGAATAATCGTAATACGTCGTTTTCTTGGCGTCAGCATAAGTGTTCCTCCTAAATTGTGGTTACATAATCGGAGGGTGTTTGGTAGTTCGCTGTAACGGCTGCAGAACCGACCCCGGCTGGTTGAACCACTCATTCAGCCCAATAAACACGTCGCGGGCTGCGTTGACGGACATATGTCCGGAACGTGCCGCGCTCGCGCACCGAACTGCATCACAAGTCTGCCTTGATGAGGGTACACACCTGGAGGGCACACACCTGGAGGGCACACACCAGGAGGGTACACACCTGGAGGGCACACACCAGGAGGGCACACACCTGGAGGGCACACACCAGGAGGGTACACACCTGGAGGGCACACACCTGGAGGGCACACACCAGGAGGGCACACACCTGGAGGGCACACACCAGGAGGGTACACACCTGGAGGGCACACACCAGGAGGGTACACACCTGGAGGGCACACACCAGGAGGGCACACACCTGGAGGGCACACACCTGGAGGGCACACACCTGGAGGGCACACACCAGGAGGGCACACACCTGGAGGGCACACACCAGGAGGGCACACACCTTGAAGCGCACCGGGGACATTTTCGAGGCAACCTCTTCCCTCGACACACGGCCGGGTCACCCGGCTGCACGGATCTCAGCAGAACCGTCTGCGAACACGTCCTCGGTGCTGGACTCACTGGCCCTGTCTGTTCAATGCAGACAGCTCGCTGCTGCTGGCGAGAACTGTGAAATATAAAGTTGACATTTGATGGGCATCTGTAGCCTCAGTGGTCCAGACAGGGATGCCGAATTAACCCGGCGACCAGAACATTAACGAAACCCGTCGTAGACTTTGAGTGAACTGTGCTCCTTGTCTGATAAACGAGGCACCATTTAATTGCAGTATTTTTAATAGAGTTTGGCTTTGAGGTTAAGTACAACTGCGGCTAATGGGATGTGTTGGGGTTACATATGTAAGTGTTTTGGCCTGTGAGTGCAGCCAGGGTTGGAAAAGATGATCCTGCCTGAGGTAATCATGTTGGTCATGTAAAGTATTAACATGTGGATGTTTTGGTGACATGATTTCATTGCACATACAGAAACATATTTTCTTTGCCGAGTGCATTTCATCCACAATGAAGTCCAAAAACTGGATAAAGACACTTTGCTTTTCCATCATGTTCAGAGAGGAGTGTTTTTATTTGCTGCTGCTGCTACGTCCCAGTACATGGAAAAAAAATAAGTGGCAGTACTCTTCTTCACATGTGGTTGGGGGCTCACAGTATACATTTATTTTCTCAAGTCTCAAAATCTCGTGTGTGACTGAACCGTGTATGCTGGAGGGCTTTTAATTTGAAATGGATACAGGAAATCACGGCATTCCTGGCCGACCGACGGTGACTGCAGCTGTTCTCTTATGAACTGGGCCAGAAGTCAAGTCCAAAACCAGTCATAAGGAACACCAGATAATTAACTTGTGCTGTTGGATGGAGGAGACATTTTATTTTACTAGATGTTTTTAGGGGGACTAACAACGCTGTTGCTAATCAATGTAGTAATAATGACAATGTTCTGTTTACTACCTCAAGAGTTTGTCCATTTCGTTGCTACTGTTGTTATTTCCTCCTTTGTACTGTCGTGTACAGACAAAGAGCTGTTTGCTGTGTTTTAGTTGTTAAAAAAAACAACTTTCATCCTGATAATAAATACAGTCTAGGGTCTCTGGCGGGCCTTCGGAGTGGGAACGTGTGGGAGTGGGAACGTGTGGGAGTGGGAACGTGTGGGAACGTGTGGGAGTGGGAATGTGTGGGAGTGGGAACGTGTGGGAACGTGTGGAAGTGGGAATGTGTGGGAACGTGTCGGTTCACATTAGCCTTTAGGTAATGTTTCAGCAGGCAGGTGAGCATCACGTGGTGCCTCCTGGGTAATGCAGTTTATTTAGGAACTATTATGTAGGTACTGCATACTGGTGAGCACCGATTTCAAGCACTGGGTTCACAAAAATATAGAAACACTTGACTATAGTGATGTTATGGTTTCTCATTGATTCTCATAAACATTGCATACATTTTTCTATTAACAGTTTACATGCAAATTCATTTGTTTTGAATAGACAATAAATAGTGCCAAGATGCTGAATGTTACGTGAACTATAATAAATGCAAATGCAGATTCCACTGGTCTGATTGTACAAAAAAAAAGGTAAACTTCTTTACTCAGATTTCTGCATCTGGTGTGTTCTTTGACAGTTTTAATGAAACAAAATCACAAATATATCGCCTTGCTTACAGTATTGCATTATGATGAACATTGCTTGTATCGTGGTACATATTATATCACCAATTTCCTGACAGTTAACAGCCTAACTATTGCCATTGATGACTTTTATATTCCCCTTAGTTGTTTATTTTTTTTGCAGATGTAGGACTAGCTCTGAAATGGACTTAAAACAAATAGATAATAACCTTCAAACCAACAAAGGTGAATGTTTCCAGCAGTCCAAGACGGCTGAAAGAAGAGTCTGCAGTGGCCATTCAGGGGCACAGTGTGCCAGTCTCAGTAGCCAGGAGCACATCTGCTGTGAGCAGGTGGTCCCGGGGGGGGGGGGGGGGGTACTAAAGACTAGAGTCCAGTTGAATTCAGAGTATTTGTTCTCGGCCTCCACAGCTGCAGAGCTGGATCAGTTGGGCTCCAGCTCACTTAGACTCTCATTTCCGTGTCTGAACAGAACACCCACCGCCGCATCACAATTATTACATTCAGCCCAGCAGCTGTGTGACCGCCGAGCCCGGCCGGGGTTTCACACTGCAGAGCGGGGTCTATATTTATGAGGTTCCTCCAAAGGGTGCTCGCTGCTCAAGGACTCGGTGACGTGGGGGTCCACATTCATCAACCCTCCCAGAATAGTAATGCTGATAGCCGGAGACATCAGCACATCTGCTGCACCTCTCAGTGTGAAACTCTCCACTGATGGATCACACTGGGAGGACGCAGCCTGTCTGCAGCTCACAAAGTCCACTGCTCACACATCAGGATTTTTTCTTTTTACCTCTTTATTGCCTTTTTTAATGTTTAGTCATGTGTTCTAAAATACTAAAGACATTAAAGTCCCGATGGTTGGAAACAGAAAATAGGGCTGTTGATGAGAAGTGTCCAGGAACAGTAGGGTGACCACCCACACACATCGCTCAGGTTTCCCTGGCGACTTGGGGAAAAGAATGGACCTTTTATTGTGGCTCCTATAGTGTAAATGTTGCATGCAAGCAGCCCAAAGTTCACACTGTCTAATTCTGAATTAGATGCAAATAAATCGGTGTATTTAATTGATAAAGGCAGTAAAGTTATTGTGTGGCGTTATGCAGCAAATTCCTGCTATCAACTTTTAAACTGACACAGAAGATCATAAGTATTGTAAACATTCAATTTCCTTTTTTTATGCTCTGATCAGTTAAGTCACTCGTTTAGCAGAATAACTTCCTCTAAAGAACAAGCACTGCTGACATGATGAAATACTGGAAAAGTAAATTGATAATATTTAACTAAATCAAATATCTTTCCCTATTTGGTTGGTTAAAACAAAAAAAATAGGAGTTGTCATCTTGGTGATTGGCGTTTTCAGAATTTTGTGGCTTTTTAATAGCCGAAACAGTTAAATGAATTGATAGTGATAGTTTCAGATTCAACACAAACATCTGACACCTCATATTTTCCAGCTCTAGAGCAGTCAATGCAGTATGTGTCTCTAACTCTGGGTAAATATGGATATAACCATCACACAGTTTCATTTCTTAATCTTTGTTTACTTGGTAAGATTTATAGCATTATCATTATTCTTAATAAACACAGCATTTGTCCATTACGCAATACAACATGCAATAATGATATTGATATTACAACAGACATGTAGTGCAGCGGCTCCATAGTTGATGAAAACAAATGTTTTCCACCCTGTTGAAGGAGCGACCCACTTCCAGCTGAGTCTGAATAAATCAAGCTGCAGACTGCTCTGTGTACTTTCCTTCCATACAGCCGCTGATCTGCTTTAGTTTCACAGTATGAAAGTGAATTTCCACAGAAGAACTGCTCTATGTAGTAATCTATGAGGAGGATTACATCACAACATCTGCTAGATATCATCAATATATTTTAAGTAAAGTCTTTGGCTGTAGCATTTACTGCCATGAATTAAGTTTCATATCCGGGAAAGTAATAAACAAAAATCCTTGGAAAGCACAATATAAGATGATGTAAAGAATAATCAGCGGTGCAGCGTTGGTTGTTATCGCTGCAGCTCCAGAACATCAGCGTGGTCCTGGAAGAGTCTTCGACCGGCCTGCTGACGACCCACACTGTGTCTCACTGCCTCACTAAGGGGATTCATACTCCTACATGCATGAGACACACACACACACACACACACACACACACACACACACACACACACACACACACACACACACACACACACACACACACACACACACACACACTGTCTGGTCACCTTGCTGATTACTGATGTGTCACTCATGGTTTATAACCCCTTCATGGTCGCAGTGAGCAGACGTCTGAGGTAGGGTTGATGTCCCGGAGTGCTGCATGCAGCTCCAACGCAGGACAGCAATGGTGACTGCACAGAGGAAGATGCACAACAGCTGTGGTATAAAGTGTGAGTGCTTCCTGTGTGAACCGCGTGTTAGATACGGGCTCACAATAGAGGAAGCTGAATGTTTTTTTGCAGAGGCAGTGTTGTGACATATTACACATCTACAAATTCCAAAAATATCATGCATTCAGTGGACTGGGCCTTCACACGTGCACCGGACCGGTCTGACTGGGTGATGGATGGAAGTGTGTGTTAGTAAGGCTTGAGTGCTGCTCGTCATAGACTGTCAGAGTGTGTGAAAGTCTTGTGGAGGAATGAACAGCTTTCTTCCAGCTGTCAATCACGTCGCTCCATGGTGTTCTGTTGGGTTTGGATCTGATCTGACAGCATGTGATTCATTCATCCATCCTTCTGATCAAACCAGCAGTGAGCCGTCTTGTTCATGTGTGTTAGTCACTTCTGTGGATGTGTCCGTCGCTGCTGCCTGGATCTTCATATCACCGTTATGTCTCTTGAGTTTCCAACAGCTTCCCACAGCGACTCCGCCGGTCACAATTATTCATAATCGCCTGATTGCAATAACTTGAGCTGATTGTAATTATTATGTATAATTGTTTCTATTTCTTTGTATGAAAATAGCTGCAGGAATCTAACAGAAATGATGTTCTTGCATCGATTTGATATTAATTCTGTTAGAGAAATTTAAGTTACAATACTGATTTTGCTTGGATATGAAACAGAATTTCAGAGAACTAATTCTGTAAATTGTACCCGGAACCCTCTAACATAGTGCATTATTAATAATATTAAAGTTTACATTAAGAATAGACCCCAAAACAGTCACATTAATGCACCTTTTATTCAACAACAACGGCACCCGAGTGGAGCGTCTGAACATCAAGTGGCTGAAAGATCAATCTCAGGATTTATGAATCGATATCAGATTATTCCAGTGAAAATCGACCACCATGGTGCTTTGTTCATTTTCATTCTTGGTATCTGCCATTGTCAGTCATTTCTTTATATATTTCAGTAATAGGCTTAGCCTAATGCTGTAATTAAGATCAAGCATCATTGTTTGGACTCTCAGCTGCATCATGAATTATATTTACACGTTATAAACCCAGTGCAGGACCAAAACATTGGGCTCTATTAGCTCATTGCAGATACTGTTCATCACCGTAGAGCTCGTCTGACTCATCGGATGTAGACCGACTATTTCAGTCCACATTCTCCCTTTCTGTTATCTGCGTGTTACAGTTTTCATAATCCCTGAAAACAATAACCTCCTTTTAATACCAGGGCTCGCCTCCTCACGTGCAAATGTTCCCCCACACTAAGTTCCCCCCGACACTACTTTGCACCATCGCTGCATCCTGGGCTTAGTGCTGCCCAACATGTCGTTGGTTTACATGATTGCCAACAGGCCAGAGGGTTGTTCCCTGTAGCAGAGCGAGGTATTGAGCAGACAGACTGAGGTGGACAGTGCAGGGGTGGAGCTGTGTCCATCCTGAGTGATGGTTTCATGTGTAAAATCATCAGCTGACTTGTGAATTCTTTGCTGTTTAGACACTTAATTCCATCACATGTTCAACCTCCACAAATAAATCCACAACTCGGTGAGAGGCCTGAGCAACCAGAGGAAAGATGAAGCTGGATTAAAGCATTCTCAGGGTTCCCAGTAAGCAGATTGACCGTTTTCCTTCACGTAAACATGAAAGTTGCAGCGTTGTGTTTCCAGCCTGTCTCCTGACTGAAAGTCGGACCGACCAGTCACCTGGTTTCATCCTCAGGGTCTCAGAGTTTTACTGTCATGTGATGTGTGACCTACAGTTACCTACAACACCCCCTCCCTCTGTTAGTCAGCCCCTCCAGGATTTCAGAGGTTTTTTGTGATTGTTTTGATCACAAAAGTTAGGTTTTTGCGGCAGATTTTCTCAATAATGTCGATGTCATGTTGGTTTTTTTTGTGTAGAATTGCGTCAATTAGAAAAAATTGCAAGTTAAGAAAGAAAAGTGAGATTTAGTGTGTAGTTTTCCTTTTTGAAGGACTAATGTGAGCACCGCTCTCCGGAGACGTTCCCCCGAGCAGCTCCTGTGATCAGCCTGGCCCGTCTGAGAGGCTCTTGTCAGAAGCAGAACTTGAAACAATCCAGTTAATGCTTTTTGTGCATGTTGACCTTTCACATGCACAAAAACCGCCGGTGCTGTTTCTCCCTCTCCGATGCAGGTGTGTGTAACGGGATATCCCAGTACAACACGAGGCATGCTCGCCCCATCAGTGAGCAAAGAGCAGGGTTCATCACGGAGAGTCTTTATTGTGCAGCGTGTTCAGATCTGTGCTCAGAGAAGGGCAGTTTGGTTCGAGTCCTTCGTGGTCCTGAACAAGTGTTTCAAATGCCGTTAGCAAATAGCAATAAAAGCTGCCAGTCCCTGTCTGATGCCTGTGGTTGTGATTTCACGGGTGTGTGAGGGATCTTTTATGTGGAAAAAGGGACGCAGGCGTAACATTAAATTCAAAACACCTCATTAATTTGGTGCAAACATTTAGGCCGACTGCGAATGTAATACAACTGAAGACAAATATTTTTCCGTCGCTACGGGCCCAGTGATTAAACCCACACCGAGGGAGATGAGCTGTGCCAGGGGGCTGGTTTTTCCCATCTGAAGAAATGTCAGATTGTCTCGGCTTTAGTTGCACAGCCTTCACTCAGGAATGGTGTGACAGGTGCGTAGAGCAAATGAAATCCCCCGGGAGCCCAAGGTTGACTCAAGACGGAGCCTGAGGGGTCAGAGGTCGTGGACGGGGTAATGGCCCGGATTGATCCTGCAGTCGCGTGGAAGTTCAGGAATGTGTCAGATCCGATTAGAAACTAAAGGATGGATGATTTTTTGGGACGAGGCTGACAGCTGGAGATGAGGCCTGCACATGGACAGCAGCAGGGAGGACTGATGTTCCTCTCGGCTTATTATTGAAGCCACATAAACAATATTTAACAAATTGCAAATCATCTGTGTTCCTTCCACTTCAATACAATCAACTTGGCAGGAGAAAATAAGACCATTAAAACCATTTGCGGAAATATCGCATTAATTTTTTTAAATTGCAGACTCCTGCAAATTGTTAAAGACTTTGCTTGAATTTGTGTTCATTCTTGCAATCTCCTGGAAGGACCGATATCTGTATGTGTGGAAAAACATAATCTGGTCGTGAACAAACTGACTGTTCAGCTCCTCACGGTGTTTGACAGGTTGATCACACCGGCTGGTTTCCTCTGTCCTAAACAGTCAGCCATCACTCATCTAATCCAAGAAACCTTTTCAGTGTTATCAAGCAACTAATGTGAGAGCAGACGTGACAGAGCAGCCGGAGGAAAGCCCAGTTTCCTGCTGGTACCTTCTCCCCCATCAGGGCTCCACGAGGTGCTGAGTCGCCCTCGTTATTAAGTGTTTAATGTGGTTTGGTTTCACCGTGACTCCGTGGAGAGCAGCCTCGGCCTCCACTGCTTCCTAACAGATCAATTGGAAAAATATCCTGTGGAGAATGAAATATCAGTAACAGGAGAGAAGAGCCTCAATTAATTTAACACAAACACATCTCGGCGCCGGTGCGAGTGCAACACGACACCGCTCTGGATCTCCACCGCAGTTTGTTATCAGTGAAGCCGTCGCTGCGCTTCACCTCCGAGCGGACCGGATCTCAATCAAACAGACACTCCCCCAAAAACAGGTCTTTTTGAATCTTCTTTTTGTTATGTGGTATGTGTTTTACTAGGACCCAAATGCAGGCTCACAGACTTGGGTATCAATTCCGAAATACAGTCTTTTATTTCCATAAATAAAAACAAACAAACGAACAAACAAACCAAAAGGTGGCACCTATAGTGTCCACTTGCTTCCAAGTCAGGAGGGCAACTCCACCGACTGGTGACTCCAACAGGTAGCTCTGCAGGTGGAACGGGAACAGGACGGAGGACGGACGGGTGACTAACTAATGACCCGACCACCAGAGGAGTGCAGGGGCAGGGTACATATATTCCGGGGAGGTGATCAGGGAGATGCAGCACACCTGCAGGAGGTGATCAGGGGTGAGTGGCTGCATCTGCTGGGACCGGTGAGGGGCGTGGCCACAGGAGGTGAGGAGAGGAGGACACAGAACAAGCAGACAGGGGACTGAGGGGACACGAGAGGAGAGGAGGACACAGAACAAGCAGACAGGGGACTGGGGGGACACAGGAGGAGAGGAGAGGAGAGGAGAGGAGAGGAGAGGAGAGGAGAGGAGGACACAGAACAAGCAGACAGGGGACTGGGGACACAGGAGGAGAGGAGATCGGGGGCAAAACGGAGGAAAACAGGACTCCTGACACTTTTCTAATGAATGAGGGATTATTTTCAGATGGACCTCCAGAAAACTAAGAAGAAGGAGTGACTTTAGCTAACAACACCGAGAGAACTGATGGACACATTTTATTCACTTTGGATTTGATGAGAGAAGTTGAATGGGAGTCTATGGAGCCGGAGGCTTTTTGGAGCCGACCTCTAGTGGCACTCGCTGGTATTGCAGCTGAAGACACTTCTGGATCAGAACCATTTTACAGACCTGAAGCTATGAACTCTTTTATATCCAGTCTGTGGGTCAGACTGAGGGAGACGGCTGCATCAGAGCCAAAGCAGCGCATTTATTTAATTAATTTATTGTACTAGCGATTGAATGTCTTTAATTGAGAAGCCTCTTTTTATTATGGCACAAAAAGTGGGCATTATATTGGTGCCAGTATGAAATTTGAAAGAAACCGGCAGGTCTACATTTCAGTGGTTGATTATCACAGCCAGTATTAATGGCTCCACATCTGCAGAGGCACAATTATCACCACTTCCTTACACTTTATGTAAAGTACTGAGGTTAAAGATTGAGATAGCAGCTGTGTAGTTCACCCTGACTGGCCTGTGACTCATCCCTTATCTTTCTCACCTTCTACCTCGGCGTGTCTCATCTCTTGGTTGCCTGCCGAGCCTCCTTTCATTTCCTGGCTTCTAATGAAACTTTGTTTAGTTCACTTCTGTCAGTCTGTGCAGCTGCTCCTCAACAGGACTTTATTCCCACAGTGGTGATGTCTCTGTAAAAGTGAATCATTTGGTGGACTTTCCCTTTAAGTGCAGTGGCAGCACTGGAGAAACCACAGACCCTTTTTGTACTCCCACTAATAGACTAAAGGTGTTGGCAGGCCGGCATGCTTTGTTACTCCCCCCTCCCTTTAACGCTGAATCACAGAGAAGACACGGAGACGTGAGATGGTGTTGGTGGGCTGAAAGAAAAGAAAAAGCCCAAAAAGTTGTTAAATATTCTATAAACTATTTAGTTAATGAGCCGAAACTGTGAAAAATTGGACGCAAATTGTTTCCAATTTCCCATCCCTTCTTCTGGGTTGAATTGTGAGTATTTGTCAGAGATGCAGCACAAATCCTCTGAAACTGCACAACCTGAGCTGTCCAACAACGTCGGGGCCTCGTCTGTGTGACGAAGCATCTCGGTGATGTGGGCGGGGCATTGGTGATGTGGGAGGATCACTCATTCAGTGATGTGGGCGGGGCATTCGTTAGGTGGGCAGAGCTTTAGTGATGTGGGCGGCTCAATCGTTCAGTGATGTGGGCGGGGCATTTGTGATGTGGGAGGATCAATCATTCAGTTATGTGGGCGGGGTATTTGTCAGGTGGGCGGAGCTTTAGTGATGTGGGCGGATCAATAATTTAGTGATGTGGGTGGGGCATTAGTAATGTGGGCGTATCAATCATTCAATAAGCATTTTAACTTAATATATATTGTCACTTTTATCTTTTGTTATGTCTTTATTTATCTTAACAATTATGGAGAACCCGTCCCTCCGAACAGTCCGGTCGGGGTTGTAGAGTTAGAGTTCCTTCAAAAATGGCCACATCAACCAGACAAGGACCAAAAGTTACACAGAGATATAATAACTTTGGCGCACATCTTCTCCACGTTTCTTTTTTCTAAAGAAAAGAGATAGAGCTGGAATCATCATAACCACAGTGGGATGTCATGGCTGCTTCTCCTGTTCATACACTTGTTACAGCAGCGCGTCCTTTAAGGTGTCAATAAATGAACCTTCAGAGGTGGCCGACATGGACCCAAAATAATGTCCTGACGCTTTAGACTGTTTCTGCAATGATGTTCTTGACATTATGACAAAATTGCGCGCGCACACACACACACACACACACACACACACACACACACACACACACACACACACACACACACACACACACACACACACACACACACACACTTAGCTGCTATTGTTTGCAGAATCTTTGACTTTGTCCAGTTTCATCCAACAAGCACTGAGTGTTTCTGCAGGTGTGCATTCTTTCTGGTAGAAAAAAAAGCCCTTGAGGAGCATTTCTAGGTTTGAATTGTCATGTTGGTTAATGATGGTTGTAATTGCTCTGTGATATTTGAATTCCTGTGCCGCCGTCCAAACCTCAGATATTTTGAGACTCAGTCAGTCGTGTGGTTTGTGATGTTCGTTTCTCGTCCTGCTGCCTCCCGGTCCTGTTTCTCCGTCAGTGTGGTTTTGTCAGGGCCGGGCACAGATGGAAGAAGTTGTTGAATTCTGC
This sequence comes from Brachyistius frenatus, assembly GCF_029030835.1. NCBI lineage: Eukaryota > Metazoa > Chordata > Actinopteri > Embiotocidae > Brachyistius > Brachyistius frenatus. The sequence goes on along the minus strand of NW_027211001.1, from coordinate 51,679 downwards.
CTCTGTCAGCAGTAAACGCCGCCTGTCAGATATAAACTCTGCCTCTCAACACACAAAAGCATTTCTAAACATAGCCGTGAGGATGTTGGGATCTCTTCTGCGTACTCCCGGGACATTAAACGCTCCTCCACTGTTCTGTGTTTACCGGCTGGGAACAAACATCCCTGATTAAAACTTCATGATCCAGAGCAGAGGAAATGACGGCATCTTGCGTCATTCTGCCCCGACGGAGATGCGTCCGAGCTGCTCGGTACCGTGAAGGGGGAGTCGGCTGCGACGAGCAGCAGCCTGTCAGTGATGTCAGAGCGCCTGCTGCGCTGCTGCAGAACAATGCTGCCAGACAATGTTTAACAATCACAGTGAATGTCTGCGGCCCAGCTCTGAATAGCGGCGAATGTCATGTGTAATGACTCCACTGACCCGGCAGCACAGACGGGTCTCAACACGGCACCAGTAGGTTTCAGAAACAACACATTTCCATGCTTCAACCTGGTCACTGAACATCCACATATTCACACAGCGTGTCAAGAAGAACACGTTCCCTCTTAGTTTGTAATTAGGAGTTATTTTTTCTTTTACAGCAGCAGAATTTGACTTTTACTTTTCTCAAAGCTAGAACTTTGAATGAATGTGAATTTTGACGATGAGAAAACATCCCCACTTATCCTGATTTCCCTCCTCGTCCTGACGCTCTGCTGACACAGCGATCCTCGCCCTGTCTGCAGCCTTGGTCACGCACAGCTCCGGAAACTCCACTATGTGTCTACATGGAACAGAAATCGTTTCATTTCCACCAGAAGTAGTCTCACTGCAGAGATCAGGTTCCTCTACCGCCAACCTGCAAATACAGAAACCAGGAGCAGGTTTCAGAAACCATCCTGACGGAAGCAGCTCCTCGTCGTCCTTCACACCAACTTCTCACCCTGTTCTCAGCTCAGAGATGACGTACATGGACACTGTTATGAGGAGGAGTCCTGGTGGTGAGACAACATCCCAGGTTTTATGTTCCCATTGTGCAGAAGCTGGACACCAGTTAATGAAACACCTGCTGTAGTGACCATTGTGAAGTAGTCGGACCCTTAGCAACCACCTAGCAACAGAGAGGATTTCAAGTCTCCAACTGAATAAATACAGAACATAGAAACACTAAACTGCTCAGCTAGCTCAGTCTGGTTGGAACAAAGATATCTGGTGAACAAAGATATCCAATGAATAAAGATATCTGATAAACAAAGATATCCAATGAACAAAGATATCTGATGAACAAAGATATCCATGTTCTCATGTGTTTTTAACATTTTAGCTCCGTGTCATGTGTTCAAACCAAACCGGTCCAGCTAGCCTCCACTAGGACTGTAAGTGCGTGACTATCCGTGGTGTTACGGTACGGGTGCTCAGAGTGACCAAAAAGGACCAAAAGAGACCCGACTTCACCAAATGGGTCATTTAATAGAAATATAACAAGTAGAAACTACATTATATTACATATTATATGAAACTCTGTTCTAATTCTATTTTCCCATTGAGGAGGTGGAGGGATATTTGTAGTGATGAGCAGGATGTGATGTCATAATGATTTGTTCATAATGTTCAGTTGACCAATCAGATCTCTGGGGCGGAGCTACTTGTATATGTATTTTTTCCAACATTTTTATCAATTTTAAATACCAAAAGGCCTGAACATGGTTTGAAGTGAGGCCTCGGCGACCTGCTCTGGCTTCCTGCTCTCTCCAGCACACAGAAAACCCTCCAACCAATCAGCTGCACTCAGCCCACTGCGGTGTGGGAGGTGTGGGAGGTGTGGGAGCCTATACAGGATTAGCGTCTGAAGGCTCAGTGTCACAGATAATGTGTCCGCTACCAGAGAATCAAAGCCAGAGTCGTGTCTAGCAGGATAAGAAACGCAGCTCTCTGTGGTTTATTGCAAAGATCGGTTGTTCTACATCCTCAGTCTGTTGTCAGCAGTGAGTCTCAGTCATTTATCTATTCTCTGTGCTAACGCTCTGTAAAACAGGTGAGAGACTCATTTAGACCTTCTGCTGCCATCTTCACTGTCATAATGCCGTTTGGAGCTGTTTGCTGATTCAAAGCTCTAAAGTGCAGAAGGATGTTGGCCTGCGATCAGAAGGCCTGTCGTAGAACGGGGTGATCACGCTTCCTGACACTCGTCTTCTCTAGATCCTCTCTGAGATGCTGTGATATGCCGACAGTGAAGTGCCTCGGCGTCTGATGCTGGTCATGTGGTTTCTTTAAAATCTGGGACACAAACTGCTCCTTGTTGCGAGGTTTGTTAGCTATGCTTGATTAAAGGTACGCCGGTATGTGACCAGATCTAACTGTGTTTCTGTTGTTGTGCCTCCATCCAGGCCTCATGGAGCTGGGGACCCGCCGCCTGCTGTGCACCAGGGAGCTCCATCCATGCCCGGTTCCCAGCAAACAACCTTAAAGGGTGGGAACCTTAATTACCCTTCAACTCCTCTTTCCCATCCCTCCCCCTAAATTGCCCCCTGTGGTGATTCTGTCCTCTGCTGTCTGCGGGCTACAACATGATCGGCAAGCTGAAACAGAACCTGCTGGTGGCCTGCTTGGTCATCAGCTCGGTCACCGTCTTCTACCTGGGCCGCCACGCCATGGAGTGCCACCACCGCATCGAGGAGCGCAGCCAGCCAGGTGGAGTCCTGCCTCTGTCGGCGCTGGGGGGCAGCATGCGGACCACCTTACGGACGGGCCAGAACCTCAGCACGCCTTTCGTTTACAACAAAGACATGCCGCTGGTGTTCATCGGTGGAGTGCCCCGCAGCGGGACCACGTTGATGCGTGCCATGCTGGACGCCCACCCGGAGGTGCGCTGTGGCGAAGAGACCCGCGTGATCCCGCGTATCCTGGCCATGAAGCAGATGTGGAGCCGCTCGGGCCGGGAGAAGATGCGCCTGGACGAGGCCGGGGTGACCGACGAGGTGCTGGATGCCGCCATGCAGGCCTTCCTGCTGGAAATCATCGTCAAACACGGCGAGCCCGCCAACTTTCTCTGCAACAAGGACCCTTTTGCACTGAAGTCGCTCTCCTACCTGGCCAAGATCTTCCCCCGTGCCAAGTTTGTGCTCATGATCCGCGACGGCCGGGCTTCGGTCCACTCCATGATCTCACGGAAGGTGACCATCGCCGGCTTCGACCTGGGCAGCTACCGGGACTGCCTGACCAAGTGGAACCGCGCCATAGAAACAATGTACACTCAGTGCCTGGACGCTGCAGACAAATGCTTACCTGTGCACTACGAACAGTTGGTCCTCCATCCGGAGAAATGGATGAGGACGCTGCTGAAATTCCTGGACATTCCTTGGAATGACGCCGTCCTCCACCACGAGGAGCTCATCGGAAAAGCCGGAGGAGTGTCCCTCTCCAAGTAAGTGCTCCTACGACATTTTGATTTCCTTTTTCCCAAACCATCTTCAACCTCCGACAGTTTGTTCTGTGCTTTTACTCTGAAAAGAGGCCAGGCTGAGATTCGATTCAATTCAATTCAATTCAATTCAATTCAATTCAATTCAATTCAATTCAATTCAATTCAATTCAATTCAATTCAACTTTATTTATATAGCGCCAAATCACAACACAGGTTATTTCATGGCACTTAACACGTTAACAGAACCAGGATCAGAGGTGGGCGGAGCATCTGTTAACAGATCCAGACTCAGAGGTGGGCGGAGCATCTGTTAACAGAACCAGGCTCAGAGGTGGGCGGAGCATCTGTTAACAGATCCAGGATCAGAGGTGGGCGGAGCATCTGTTAACAGAACCAGGCTCAGAGGTGGGCGGAGCATCTGTTAACAGAACCAGGATCAGAGGTGGGTGGCCATCTGCCTCGACCGGTTGGAGTGAGAGGAGAGCAGAGAGAGAAAAGGACAGCATAGAGACAGAAGAGAAGAACTGTTGGTGGAGACGACAATCACAGAGCAGAGACATGCAGCTCCATGACGGGACATCTGGAAAAGAAAGAACAGAAACTACACGAGTGAAGGAACTGAATGGAGACAACAGATAATAAGAAGAAACTATGGGAGAGAAGAAGATGGTGAGGTATGAGTCAGTTAAAGAGTAGGAGGAAAGAAAAGAAGCTCAGCATGTAACGAGGTCCTCCAGCAGCCTCGGCCTATAACAGCATAACTAAGGGTTGGTTCAGGTCTACCTGAGCCAGCCCTAACTATAGGCTTCATCAAGAAGGAACGTTTTGAGTCTAATCTTAAAGCTAGAGAGGGTTTCTGCCCCTCCAACACAAACTGGGAGCTGGTTCCACAGGGGAGGAGCCTGAAAACTGAAGCTCCGCCTCCCATTCTACTTCTGGAAACTCTAGGAACCACAAGTAGACCAGCGTACTGAGAGAGAAGTGCTCTGCTAGGATTATATGGTTCTATAAGATCTCTAAGATATGATGGAGCCTGGTCATGTAGGGCTTTGTAAGTCATCAAGAGAATTTTAAATTCTATTCTTGATTTCACAGGAAGCCAGTGAAGAGAAGCTAAAACTGGAGAAATATGATCTCTCTTGTTAAATCCCATCAGTACTCTTGCTGCAGCATTTTGGATCAGCTGCAGGTTTTTAATGAGTAATTTGGACATCCTAACAACAAGGAATTACAATGATCTAGTCTAGAAGTAACAAACGCATGAATGAGTTTTTCTGCGTCACGCTGAGGAAGGATTTTCCTGATTTTATTAATATTACGTTGATGAAAGAAGGCAGTTCTGGAGATTTGCTTTATACGGTGTCTAAAGGACAAATCCTCATCAAAGATGACTCCAAGGTTCCTCACAGTTTTGCTGGAGGCCAAGACAACGTCATCTAGAGTAACTAAGTGATTACAGAAAGAGTTTCTGAGGTGTTTAGGACCAAGTACAAGAACTTCTGTTTTGTCTGAATTTAGAAGCAGGAAGTTTTTGGTCATCCAGGCCTTTATGTCTTTTAGACAGGCTTCAAGTTTTACTAACTGATTAGTTTCATCTGGTTTTATAGAAAGATATAGCTGAGTGTCCTCTGCATAACAATGAAAGTTGATGCAGTGCTTCCTGATGACATCTCCTAATGGAAGCATCTACAAAGTAAAAAGTATTGGGCCCAACACTGAGCCTTGTGGAACTCCATAACTAACTCTTGTTTGTCTGGAAGACTCATTGTTGACATGGACAAACTGGAATCTATCTGATAAGTAGGATTTGAACCAGTCTAATGCAGTTCCTTTAATCCTCGTAACGTCTTCTAATCTCTGTAATAAGATCGTATGATCAATCGTATCAAAAGCAGCACTGAGGTCCAGAAGAACAAGTACAGAGACGAGTCCATTATCTGAGGCTAATAAAAGGTCATTAGTAACTTTTACCAGAGCTGTTTCTGTGCTATGATGAACTCTAAAGACTGAAAATCTTCAAACAGATCATTCCTTTGGAAATGATCACAAAGTTGATTTGAAACAACTTTTTTAAGGATTTTAGAAATAAACATCAGGTTGTAAATTGGTCTGTAGTTTCCTAAAACAGCTGATCAAGAGTCGTCTTTTTAAGTAAAGGTTTAATTACAGCCATTTTAAAAGCCTGCGGTACATAGCCGGTTACAATAGATAGGTTGATCTGATCTAATATGGACGTATTAATTAAAGGGAAGACTTCCTTTAAAAAGTTTAGTTGGGATGAGCTCTAACAGACAGCTAGAGGATCCAGATGAAGAAATAATTCTAGTTAACTCAGAGAGCTCAACAGGAGAGAAATGTTCCAAGTTTACATCTGGTCCTACAGTTGCTTTCAGGGCTGCTGTTGCTTAGCAACACATCAGTGATGGTGTCAGGAAGGGTCGGCCCGATTCTCTCCCTGATGGTAAGAATTTTATTAGTAAAGAAGTTAATGAAGTTATTACTGCTGAGAGCTGAAAGAATAGAGGACTCAACAGAACTGGGACTCTTTGTCAGCCTGCTACAGTGATGAAAAGAAACCTGGGGTTGTTCTTGTTGTCCTCTATTAATGATGAATAATATAAAGAGCTTTCTTATTTAATATTAGACTCTCCTTCCAGGCAGGTGAAATTCTTCTAAATTAGTGGAACTCCATTTCCTTTCCATCTTTCTAGTCGCTGCCTAGCAGAGCGTAGTTCTGAGTTGTACCATGGAGACAACTTCCTCTGGTTCATGACTCTCTTCTTCAGAGGGGCGACATCATCTAGAGTTGTAGCAGAGATACTGCAGTGTTTTCTACCAGATGATCCACTTGTGTGGGACTAAGATCAACGTAGATGTCTTCCACTGCTTTAACACGTGGCATCGAAGAGGATAAGCATGTAACTGCTTCCTTAAACTTGGCCACGGCATCATCTGACAGACATCTACTGTAGTGGGATTTATTCCCACATGCTGTGTAGTCCATTATTGGAACTTCAGATGTTAATAAGAAGTGGTTCGACAAAACAGGGTTTGGAGGAAATACTATTACATTTTCAGTTTCCATCCCATCCGACAGAACCAGATGGAGGGTGTGGTTACCACGGTGACGGGGTTTATTTACATCCTGATAAAAGCCAATAGAATCTAATAATGAGCTGAAAGTAGAACTGAGGCTGTCGTTGTCCACGTCAACATGAATGTTAAAGTCTCCCACTATCATCACTTTATCTGAACTCAGCACTAAATCTGATCAAAAGTCAGAATTCAGTTAGAAACTCTGAATAAGGACCAGGTGGGAGATAAACAACAACAATACAATCCGTTTCTCTGCTTTCCAGTTTGGGTGCAGATTGGTACCGGAGGATCAGAGGGAATCCGTGTAGTCAGTGGTCGTTGAACTTTTACGTGTTACTGCAGAAACAGTTACTACTGTGATGGAGGAAGCGTGGAGTGAAACGTCCCTGTGGCTGCTGTCTCTGTTTGTAGTTTGTAGGTCTGGAGGGGGTTTGTCCTCGTCGTTACAGCCAGACTCAACTCTTTCATTTTCCAGAGTAATTACAGCGCAGGCCTCTCAGGGATAGATGTCCTCTCCCTCGGCTCCCTCTGTCGACTTGTTGTGTCTTGTTGGTTGTGTTAGGGTTGAGTACACCTCTTTGTAAAGTGGGGGTCAGGGGTCATTTATCTGTACATTGAGACGGAGCTCTTGGCCCCTTCAGATGCCTCCGGTGCTGTGAAGCGGCCGGTGAGGATTCACTGAATCATCTTCCATCTCTGCGTCATGCTATGACTCATTTCCAGTTCCTTTTTTTTCCCCTCAGAGGTTCTTTAATATTTTAACCCGTTTGGAGTGCATAAACACATCTATCCATAAACGTGGTTTCATTTCATTAAGTAGCTCTGTGCTGAGGTTATCGTGGATAAAGACGTGGTGGGTTGTTGCCAGGCCGACGAGCTCCACACGGTGATCCGGGTCCGTCGTACATCACATTCCCGGTGCGATAGGAATGAGCTCGGACATGCCCGCGTCTTCTTCGCTGCTGACTACTCTGCCTGGAGGGATAGAGGGAGTCTGGATGGGCTGTTAACCTGACATGTGGGTGAGCGGTGCGTCAGGTGGGAGCGAGGTATCGCTGTCGGGATAATCTCACTTCCTGCAGGCCTCTGACCGAAGCGTGCAGCGCCTCTAAACATCCCTCCATGTTTTTACAAAGTCTCCAGGCTTTCCATCATTATACTTTACAGCCTGCAGCTGCTTCACCGTCAGGAACCGACTCATTAGTGACTCAAAGCACATGAAATGACATCTGCACTGGTGTTACTGTGAGCCGGCTCGGCCCGGTGGCAGGCTCGTTTTGGTTTCACTGACTTGGGACGTTGTGTCTCTGGAAGTTGTCGAGGAAACGCTTAAGAGGTAAAACCCCATTCCTCGCCTCAGTCTGCCCCCCTCCTTCCCCCCACCAACCCCTTCCTGCCACGTAGCACCAGAACACACTCCATATCCTCCGGAGACCTCCACACCACGTTTTGTTATTGTCTGCATATGAAAACACTCATGGTTTTTATTAAAAAGCTTTGCATCCATGGAGAACTCTCTCTGTGCTTCATGAACTTCCTCTGCAGTGAACAGTGAGGGGAGGTTTCTTTCCAGATTCCAAAGATTTCTAGTATGTCCTTCTCCACTTTTATCAGTGATAAAAACCAGAAGAACAGGGAGGATGAAGTAGAGTAAAGGTCAGAGATGGAGTTCAGCCACACGCAGGTTATCCATGCTGTAAAGTAATATAACAATAATTAATTTTAGAAAACTATCCATTCAGAAAACAGTTTGTTTAAAGCTTATGATTGAACTAAAACTTTTGGTTGGATGCAAGTAAAGCTGCAATCATTAGTAAAGTAATCAATCAGCTGATCGCCAGAAAAATTACTATTTTGACGGAGAAAAGTAGCTTTTTAAAGGATGCACACGGATCATTGAGCTGTTTTGTACAACTGTAAACTGAATATCTGGGGGACTTGAACAAAACAATATATTAAATGATGTAACAAGGAATATGGTGGATATTTTTCACTATTTTCTGACATTTTGTGGAGCATTAATCTGAGAAATAGTTTGCTAATAAATCACAATTTGTGCTCCAACAGGCTGTGGAATAAATCCTGCACTTGTTTCCTGTCTTCAAACACTTTGTTATTATTTATTTGCTTTATTCATCTGTTAAGTTTATTAGACTTAATTTCAAACAGCCTCTTTCAAAATGCTTCTCTTCATATGTGGCCATGATTGGAAGTATTCATGTAAAAAATATGAAACAGGAAATGTCCACAGTCATCAGAGGGTGTTTTTATTGGAGGGGAACGTTTAGCTCAACGCACTGCTGACGTAGCGCTGCAGTCAGTCCGACCTCCGTTCTCCAGAGTCATTCAGTTGCTCGCCAAATAGTTGAGCCCTTTAAACAGAACAACAGTGGAGAAATACTCCTTGCCTTCAACAGTTGCTGACCGACATGGACGGAGGACATGAGAACGTCGTGTTCTTCATGTCCTCCTGCAGTGATGTCATAGCGAATGACACCAGTTACCCAGGAAACAAGGCTGAGGCACATTCAGACACGTGACCATTTCAAACAGCCGTGCATGAAATGACAGAGCAGCCAAGTGCTGACCTCTCAAGGTTTATTGACCTTTGACCTGGAAAAAGCTGCTGTCCCCTACTTTAGTGTTTGCAGATGAGGTCATGTGGAAAGAAGGAGATGAGGAAACTCGAGCCAAATCCACAGCTCCCACAGATGGAGGAAAAAAGCGCTGGATTTAAAGAGACGTGTGTCCGACTGAGCGCTCAGCTCCTTTATGTTTATCATGTCATCACTTTTCATCACTCTGAGATCAGTTCAGTCTTCATGTCTGCTTCTTTCATGAAGATCCACGGGATGATTGAACAGTCACAGCTTGTTCCGATCATGACTTCATAGGTTTGATGAGAACTATAAAACGACTTTTAATGCAAGTGTGCTTGAGAAATATTGTTTTACAGTCATAATGATGGTGATATGTGCCGCAGGGCTGAGAGGAAGTGGTCAGCTTACTTAGAGTTTATTGGTCCTTCTAGGAAATCACAATAATCAACACAAATTCAAGCAAACTCCACTATATGTCTAGAAGCTTTAAATAAAAAAACATTCCCACGATTTTTCCACAAAAAACATCATCAGAATCTGTGCTGAAAGTATTAATGACATAAAGTAAATCTTTTCAAACAAAACTGACTTAATTAATAAAGTGAGTGTCTGTTCTGGAAGCAGCTTTTTAGGAACTTTTATTTCCATGGTTCACTAAATACATTAAAAAAAATTGATCTAAAATATGATGTGCAGCATGATTATTATCACAGGAAGTGATTACAAATTTATTCATTTATCAGTTAGTGATAAAAAAAAAAAAATTAAATCACAGTTGCAATTTTTTTCTAAATTCTGAAATTTTCTCCACAAATTACATCAACATTTCTGAGAAAATCGGCCTCAAAATCAAACATTTTTGATCGCAATAATCGCAAAAAAACTCCATGAAATCGTGGAGGGACTGATTCATGTGAGCACAATTCACATGAATGTTTTGTTCACCAAAAGCAGACAGAATCCTCGTGGTCGTTTTCATCTTTGATAAGAAGGTTGATTTGTAATGACTGCTTCATTGTGCGAAAGGTTTAAACAACAGATTATCTTTGCAAATGACACATTGACATTTCTCAGCCTATCTTAACAGCTCGTTACTCTAATTGTGATGTGACATCTTAAAAATATAAAAATCCATATAAACTAAAAGTCAGATTCTGACAGTAAGTTAAGAATGTGTGAGAATAAAACCAGCTGCTTTGTCACAGAGCAGTTTGACTTTTAGATTTAGGTTGAGTCTTTAAGAATAAATCAAACATGAAGCACAATAAACGTCACGAATCCTCAGTTTAACGCTGCAAAACATGTTGAGATGCTTTCAAGCATGTTGTGGTTTGAGCTGAGGCACCGCGGAGACGCTGGAGTGCTCTTCAGCCGCACCGCTCCACCGCCACCACTTAATGGCGAGGACCCTTGAGGTTCTCAGAGAGGCCGCGGTGCCCTCGTCTGTCTGTCAACACGTTCACTATCAGCTTCCAGACGCTGGAAAATAGCATTCGGTCGTCCTGTGTTGGTGAAACAGGGACTTCTTTTCTTTAGATGCTACGAGACTTAAAAACATGAGGCTGAAACAGGAAGACCGAGCTGTTTGGGATCCAGACGCAGATCTGTGGAGGTCTGGTGCTCACGTCACCTCCACAAACTGATTCCATCAAATATGAATGAACGGGGACCCGAAGCAGAGCCCTGAAGCTCTCTTAACGGGCTCTGCTTCGGATCTGCTTCGAGACGCTGCTTTCCTGTTGGCTGAGGAAGGAAACGGTCAGGGACAAACTCAGACAGGTTTCTGACACAGCAGTGATTTCCAAAGAAATCCTCTGGTGAACAGAGTTTTATTTGGAGATGAAAACAGGAGCAGAGACTTTCTGGTTGGAAATGAGGAGTTAGTTTTATTAATAAAGTCAGTTTTGTTTGAAAAGGTTTACTTCATGTCGTTAATACTTTCAGCACAGATTCGGATGACGATGTTTTTTGTGGACAAATCGTGGGAATTTTAAAAGATTGCGTGAAGCTCCCGGCATGTAGCGGAGAGTTCGCTTGTAGTTGCATTATTTATTGTGATTGCAATAGGAGGGACAGTTAACGCTCATTAAACGGTTATTGATATGACGTTTGTATTTTATGTAGTAAATGTGTTCAAATTGAAATAAGAGAAACTGATGTTGAAATCGCAGCGTGTAGGTTGTAAAACGTCTCTAATCTGAGCTGCAGCTCGTGTTGGACGTTTCTCCACAGTGTGAGCGTGTCATCATGTAGTTGTGAGCTTTTTCCTCTGTGTGTGTCCAGCACTGGTTTTTATTTAGCGTACTCCACATGTGTGTTGGTCCGGTGTCTTACCTCGTCTCCAAATGGCTGCTGATCCAATTTGCTGCAGAAGGAGGCTGCAGCCACGAGCAGCCTTCAGGGCAGCGCAGCTACCTTTTACCATCAGGAACATGTCGCCCCGCCTCCTCTCAAGTACTTTGGCCACAGTGCATTAAAGTCAACCCCCATGACACCTGCAACCGCCAGCACTCCTCCTCTCCCCTGTCGGGTCTCTATCTCCATGAGAATCTGTATCGGTGGGCAGCCGGGCCCCGGAGCGGGACCTCGCCTCAGCATTAACATCAATTACCTGGCCTTGACTTAGTGGAGGCCCGGCCCAGCTGAGAGTCTCGCTCCATTACTTCTCCCAGAACAGGGAGCCGCTCCGTCCCTCCTCCCCAACCCTCCATCCCCGATGCAATCTTGATGTCTTTCTACGATTCTCTGCTATCAGCCGGCGGTGATACAGAACACCACCTTGGGTAGAGGAGGTTCGGCGATGAATAATTGACGAGCTGGAGGCCATTAGGAGCATCAGCCTGAAGGCAAGTGGTCATGTGACGGCCAAAAGGTTTTTTGTCACATCTCAGTTAAAACCAAGAGGAGGTGTGCGTCATTCCTTCATCAGTGTGAGTGCAAATGATTTAACGTTGGCATCAGTTTAAACCTTTGAATGGTCCACCGCCTCCATCCTGCTCCTCATGTCTGTTCCTGGCCTTTGGCCTCCTGCCCACGCACTCCTGAACACGCACTCCTGCCCACACACTCCTGAACACGCACTCCTGCCCACGCACTCCTGCCCACACACTCCTGAACACGCACTCCTGAACACGCACTCCTGCCCACACACTCCTGAACACGCACTCCTGAACGCGCACTCCTGAACGCGCACTCCTGAACGCGCACTCCTGAACACGCACTCCTGCCCACGCACTCCTGAACGCGCACTCCTGAACACGCACTCTTGAACACGCACTCTTGAACACGCACTCCTGAACACGCACTCCTGAACACACACTCTTGAACACGTACTCCTGAACACGCACTCCTGAACACGCACTCCTAATTCATAATCTAGTCACATACTATCGCTGCAGAATAATTAATTTTAAATTCTCAAGGAGGGAGATTCTACAAATTATAATGTTAGTGTTTAAAAGAAATGTACATTTGCTGCCTTATCCCTTTAATTACCTTTTGACCCTCAGCTTTGGGGCTCTAGGGACCACTAAAGGGCCCCTGATCCTCATGTTGAACCCACCTCCGTGAATAATGCGGCTACTCCAGGTGATTTCAGAACGCTCAGGTGTGTCTGAACGGTTTAGATTTGATTTCTGATCCAATCTGTGTCCAGGCTGCTAAGTTTCTGGAGTTCTTGGACCGGACCGGTCTCACCTGTGACCCGGGTCACTTCCTGTGTTCCTCTGGATGTTGCAGCCTGTTTGTTGCTGTGTTTTGTGGAGACCTTCAGTTCATTTTTATTTTTTTTTATCAGGAAGGTTGGCTGTGTGTAATGAGCCGGTGAAGGTCATTCTGCAGGTCCCGCTCTGTCTTTATCAGTTTATGTTCCACGTGGTCACCCGGCAGCCTCCTGGGTCCTGGTGGAGTTAGCTAAAGTGATTCCCGGCCCATTTGTTGTAGAGTGGATGTTTGGATTGCGGCCCGTCTCTCAGAAATCATCTGCACCATCCTCCTGAGATGACAAAACCAGCTCACTCTATTAATCATGCAGGAGACTATACCCGTACAGTGTAAAGATTCAATTGCAAAGTAAATGCATTAGAGGGAAGTGAATTGCTGCGTTGAAGCGTGGAGTTGGACAGGAAGTGAAGGGATGGAGAGGCGGGACTGCAGACGGAGAGCGAACTAAAAACACCAGCAGCAGCCGGGGGATGGAAAGAAGTGGCTTTTTGGTTTCAGAGGCTTTTATTTCAGCAGCAATGACATGTTCTTCATCCAAGCTGCCCGGGAGCATCACAGTGGACTCACACTCACTCGCCGTTATTTCTGTACTGAACGGAGCTCCGGTGTGTCTTTTTGTTATTGTCATGTTTTAGGATTCAAAGCCAGCGGCTGCCCTCATTCACTCACAACTCTGTTTGCTGTGTTTCTGTGTTTCGTGTGTCTGGAAGCAGGAGATTCTGTCGTCAGCTCATCGGTATGAAACTCCTCCAGAAACCGCTGCAGTTTTTCAGCATGTTTCACAATATTTGCCTGGATAGTTTAAAAAAAAGTGTGTAAGATGTGCCGGGATGAATGAACACCACGCTGATGTGTTTAGTAAAAGCTGTGTGCTGCTTCCTCTCCATGATGTTTCACAGTTACAGTTCTGGTTTCATTTAGTTGAATCTCGCCGTGGAAAAATAGGATCGGAACTGACTGACAAAACCATCACTTAACTGTTTCACTATTTATTTATTCCTGTATTTATTCATTGATATTAAATTCTCTAACCTGAATCTTTTGAGGTTTTCTTTCTCTGCCCACCTTCCTCTTCTAGTGTCTCTGTGACGGGCTGTTTTACTATTATCTGACATGTTGCATACAAAACGACAAAAGAAGAAAATAATCAGCAGATCAATCGATAAGCGCTCGTTTGAATCTTCTTTTTGTTCCTGATGCCTCTTTCCTGTCCAGAGTTACAACAAAATAATTTCAGTATAACAAATCACAAAAATAAATAATTGTGTTACAAGACATTTTATACCTTTAAAGAACTTGGCATCATGGAGGTCAAATATAAAAACAGAAACACTGACGTTTGTTCTGTTTCTTGTAAACAGAGAGTTTTCTGTACTTATTTTCTGTATACCTGCAACTTGTGTTTGTTTTAAAGCTGTGATGTGTTCAGCAGCTTTTCTTTCGACCTGTTGTTGAGCAGCAGCTCGTGTTCACGGTGGCGGTGATGCAGCTCCGAGCTGCTCTCGCTTCTGGATGTGTGTCAGATGTTGAACTCTCCGGTGCAGCAGCAATCTATCAGCTGGTTTGTTCGGGTGAATATTGTAGAAAAATGAATGTGACATCTTCGTCTCCGGCTCGTCAGCGGTGCTGAACTAAAGCGACAGCTCAGAGCCGCTCACTGGGTGAATATTTCATTTCAAACAATGAATAATTTACTGGGTCCAACATCACGGTGGATGGAGAAAAAAAAAGAGCTTTTAATTTCACTATGAAGAGGCTTAAATCCCTCTGAAGTCTGATGATGTCTGGTTGTATTGGTTCATGTTTTCCAGAAAAGATTTCCTAGCGTGAAGCTTTCAGTTCCTGCATCAGGTCAGTGGTTCTGGACTTCAGAACTGGACGTGAATGTTTGAGCTCAGAGGAATTACATTAAACTCTCCAGTGATGGTGAATCATATGAAACGTGATGCATGCCGACGTTTTAACGGGGACCCGCAGAGGGAGCGAGGGCGGGGGCCATCTTTAATACCCTTTCCTGATCCAATTACAGCCAATCAGATGCTTCCGTGGGAACAGAACTGAGGGATGGACCGGGACCAGCTGAGCTAAGGATGCTAATGAAGATCCCACACTGGTTAACAAGTGATACAGAGAGCTCTGGTCACCAAACAGGGTCACATGCTTGTCACCTGCCTCCAACGGATCTGTTTGATTCGTTCACTCAAATGTTACCAAGATTCAAACCTTCTGCCGAGTAGATGTTTTCAGACCAAACAGTTGTCAGGACTTTCTTCAGAGGAACTTCCCCTCAGAGAGTTTCCTCCAGAACTAAACAGGTTCTGAGAACGTTTTCTGTTTGTCAGTTTAGATTTATCATAATTACTTTTAAGATATATTAGGTTAGGTTAGGTTAGGTTAGGTTAGGTTAGGTAGTTACTTTATTAATCCCCGAGGGGAATTTTTTTCGCTACAGCAGCATACAGGAAGCAATATTAGTATTAGTATTAACTGATTCACTTGAAGCTTGTTATGATCTGCTCTCATTTACGTTGTCAGTTACTGTATTACAATATAAAGGCTTTTATTGTGAAACATTTTCAGGAAGGTGTTGCGCCTGAAGTCAGACGATCACACTTTACATGAACATGCAGAACAACCTGCGGTGCTTCAAACAGCATCACAGCTCTGCAGCAGCACGTCAACGGAGCAGCTTCTTTATTTCTCTCTGAACAGAAGTCACGCTGTATTTCCTCTGATGTGTATCGGCTTCAGAAATCCTGGATTTTGTGTATCTCCATTTAAAACTTTGTAACTTACTGTTAGCTTCCTGTTTACACTATTTTAAATCCGGCGGTTGTCTTATGTTCCTGTGTGTCACCACAGTTGCTATGGTAATGGGGAGAGGACCCAGGCAGAGGGAGGAGATAAAAAAGTCCCACAAAACAGAGTGACAGGAACTTAAAAGGTTCTAGGTTTCCCCGGTGAGGACACAGAAAAAAGGGAATTTCCTCCCACCGATCTCAGAACTGAGAAATAGTTCTTGCGGTCTGAAAACACCAAAAGTTAAAGGTTTATAATGAAGAAAGGATGCTTCTACGCTGAGCTAAATGGACCCACTTGCAGTTAAATCCTGAATATTTATCGCTGTATATTCTACCAACCAAGAAGAAGTGACTTTGTTCTTCCCTGCTGAACCATGTTTGTGTGTCGTCAGGGTGGAGCGGTCCACAGACCAGGTCATCAAGCCCGTCAACGTGGAGGCCTTGTCCAAGTGGGTGGGGAAGATCCCGGCCGACGTGGTGAGGGACATGGCCGTCATCGCTCCCATGCTCTCCAGGCTGGGCTACGACCCGCACGCCAACCCCCCCAACTACGGTCGGCCCGACCCCAAAGTCCTGGACAACACCAGGAGAGTGAGTACTCACTTCATTTACTCTTTAATCACTCCAACCGTTGACTGTTTGCTCTAATAGAAGTCTCAGTTTACTGGAGGAAGGTTTCAGGTGAATAGTTTTACTGAGGTTTGACTTCATGATGTTATTTTAACTTTTACACATTAAGACAAATTCTGGTTGGTTGTGTTATTGGTTGTGTGGTGTGTTGGTTGTGTTATTGGTTGTGTAGTGTGTTGGTTGTGTGGTGTGTTGGTTGTGTTGTGTGTTGGTTGTTTTGTGGTGTTGGTTGTGTGGTGTGGTGTGTTGGTTGTGTTATTGGTTGTTTTGTGGTGTTGGTTGTGTGGTGTGTTGGTTTTTTTTTGGTTGTTTTGTGGTGTTGGTTGTGTGGTGTGTTGGTTGTGTCGTGTGTTGGTTGTGTGGTGTCGTGTGTTGGTTGTGTTATTGGTTGTTTTGTGGTGTTGGTTGTGTGTTGTGTTGGTTGTGTTATTGGTTGTTTTGTGGTGTTGGTTGTGTTGTGTGTTGGTTGTGTGGTGTGTTGGTTGTGTGGTGTGGTGTGGTGTGTTGGTTGTGTGGTGTGGTGTGTTGGTTGTGTTATTGGTTGTTTTGTGGTGTTGGTTGTGTTGTGTGTTGGTTGTGTGGTGTGTTGGTTGTGTTGTGTGTTGGTTGTGTTATTGGTTGTGTGGTGTGTTGGTTGTGTTGTGTGGGTTGTTTTGTGGTGTTGGTTGTGTGGTGTGGTGCGTTGGTTGTGTGGTGTATTGGTTGTGTTATTGGTTGTTTTGTGGTGTTGGTTGTGTGGTGTGTTGGTTGTGTTATTGGTTGTTTTGTGGTGTTGGTTGTGTGTTGGTTGTGTTGTGTGTTGGTTGTGTTGTGTGTTGGTTGCGTGGTGTGTTGGTTGTGTGGTGTGTTGGTTGTGTAGTGTGTTGGTTGTGTAGCGTGTTGGTTGTGTGGTGTGTTTGTTGTGTTGTGTGTTGGTTGTGTGGTGTGTTGGTTGTGTGGTGTGTTGGTTGTGTTGTGTGGTGTGTTGGTTGTGTGGTGTGTTGGTTGGTTGTGTGGTGTGTTGGTTGTGTTATTGGTTGTTTTGTGGTGTTGGTTGTGTTGTGTGTTGGTTGTGTGGTGTGTTGTGTGTTGGTTGTGTTATTGGTTGTGTGGTGTGTTGGTTGTGTTGTGTGGGTTGTTTTGTGGTGTTGGTTGTGTGGTGTGTTGGTTGTGTGGTGTGTTGGTTGTGTTATTGGTTGTTTTGTGGTGTTGGTTGTGTGGTGTGTTGGTTGTGTGGTGTGTTGGTTGTGTGGTGTGTTGGTTGTGTAGTGTGTTGGTTGTGTTGTGTGTTGGTTGTGTGGTGTGTTTGTTGTGTTGTGGTCTCCAGCATCTTGTTGTAAGAACAGCAGGTAGATTCAGAGACTGAACGGTTAAGGTCCGACCTGCTCTGAACGTTACGTGAACTCGGTGCCGGAGCAGAGATGTCTCCAGACGTCCACCCTCCTCGTATTCTTTTCCTGAAGCGGAGCTATCAGGTGACATGCTCAGCAGCGCTGCTTTTCTTTATATCTCTGGGGCTGCGGAGGTCGACGCGTCGAGGTGAAAGAGGCGCGAACACAAAGAAGTTCTGATTAGATGAATGCCTGTAAATCATCAGGACCACCAGGGAGGAGGTGACCAGCGCCGGGAGGGTTGTTTTTGAGAGGCTGCAGCTTGCATTCCTGTGAGGAATTAAAGGTGTAGTCCTTGTAGTCTGAAACCGTCCTGGAGTCTTTTTCCGAGTCTGATCTTAAAGCTGGTATTTAACCTTCAGGTTGACCTTGAAGCTGGTGGAGATCCAATATGATGAGGTGGCATGTTTTGGGATAAAACGTCTCACCTGCATGTTCCACTGAACACAGTTGGTCCTCGGCCCAGCTTCATCTCCCACGTCAGACGTGTTTTATTTTACTTCCTGCTTTGATCATGTTTCCTTCATTTCTGTGCTTCTATTGTTGTTAAATGGCTCATTATTTGTCCGTTGTGTGTTTATTGTCATCATTTCCTTCTTTGTGCTGCAGCCTGACGACACAGTTAAAACAGTTTTAGTCATTAAGAACATGAATCTTCCTGTTGATTGTCTGCAGTAGGAGGAGAACGCATTTCTATTTTCTAACTGAAAGACCGCGGAGGTATTCGCTGATGTCTGCTCATGGGTGTTTTATTATGGAAATTGACTGGGATTTTATTTTCTCCGACTGACTTCCTGCCCGGCTGTTCAGCTCGCTGCAGTCTCCGAGCAGCTGCCGTCAGAAACAGACCGCCGCCTCTCTTTAGCGTGGCGATGCTGCTGAGACGCAGCGCTCCTCAGGTGGGAGATTGATTGGTGTTATGCTAGCTGTAGATTTATTTCTAATTAGAAAAGAAGATTCAAGAAGACCTGTTTTTGGGGGCGTGTCTGTTTGATTGACAGGTCTGTGGTACAGTCAGGTTACAGCTATCGGTGGGCGGGACGTAGTATCGTCAGGTTTCCGATCAGATCGGTCAGATCCACCTCTGGCTCCTCCCCCAGCTCGTCCAAATATGGTCACTTCCTGCTCCAAACTACCAAGATGGTGACGGACAGAATCTGAACTGGAGGATTCATAATGTTCACAAACCAACGATGACATCACTGATGGTTGGTAAAGACATGTTTTCCTGACATCAACCCTCTCCAGTACCTTCAGCTTGAACTGGACTGCTGACGCTGAGCAGTGAGTGTTGAACCTCAGTGATGCTGCTGTCCAGGTCCAAAACCTGCTGGCAAGTCTGAACAGTGTAAAATGATCTTGTATTTGACACCTCAGTATGAAACATGTGTCAAGCCGTGACTGCAGTAAGACGATGAAAGAGGGTGACACACACACACACACACACACTATGGCAGAGAAAACAGTAGTTGCCCTAATGAACAGGTCTGAGCTCTTGTTAAAGCTGCATCAGTGTCTGTCACTGGAAGCTGCAGGCAGAGCTCATCAGCAGTGTGTGTGTGTGTGGTGTCACTGTCTGAGGGTGAGAACACATATACATATATGTGTATGTATGTATATATATATATATATATGCATGTACATATACATAAAAATGTTTGTCACTTAAATGTTTCAGATCATCAAACAAATTTAAATATTAGTCAAAGATAACACAAGTAAACACAAAATGCAGTTTTTAAATGAAGGTTTTAATTATTAAGGGAGAAAAACAATCCAAACCCACATGGCCCTGTGTGAAAAAGTGTTTCCCCCTAAACCTAATAACTGGTTGGACCACCCTCACCAGCAACAACTGCAATCAAGCATTTGTGATAACTTGCAATGAGTCTTTTCCAGCTGTGGAGGAATGTTGGCCCACTCATCTTTACAGAGTTGTTGTAATTCAGCCACATTGGAGGGTTTTCCAGCACCAACCTCCTTTTTAAGGTCATGCCACAGCATCTCAATAGATTCAGGTCAGGACTTTGACTAGGCCACTCCAAAGTCTTCATTTTGTTTCTCTTCATCCATTCAGAGGTGGACTTGCTGGTGTGTTTTGGATCATTGTCCTGCTGCAGAACCCAAGTTGGCTTCAGCTTGAGGTCACGAACAGACGGCCGGACGTTCTCCTTCAGGATGTTTTGGTAGACGGTAGAATTCATGGTTCCATTTTTCACAGCAAGTCTTCCAGGTCCTGAAGCAGCAAAACAGCCCCAGACCATCACACTACCACCACCATATTTTACTGTTGGTATGAGGTTCTTCTTCTGAAATGTGGTGTTACTTTTACACCAGCTGTAACGGGACACACACCTTCCAAAAAGTTCAACTTTGGTCTCGTCAGTCCACAGAGTATTTTCCCAAAAGTCTCGGGGATCATCAAGATGTTTTCTGGCAAAAATGAGACGAGCCTTAATGTTGTTTTTGCTCAGCGGTGGTTTTAGTCTTGGAGCTCTGCCATGCAGCCATTTCTGCCGAGTCTCTTTCTTCTGGTGGAGTCATGAACACTGACCTGAACTGAGGCAAGTGAGGCCTGCAGTTCTTTGGATGTTGTCGTGGGGTCTTTTGTGACCTCGGATGAGTCGTCTCTGCTCTCTCGGGGTAATTTTGGTCGGCCGGCCGCTCCTGGGAAGGTTCACCACTGTTCCGTGTTTTCTCCATTTGTGGATAATGGTTCTCACTGTGGTTCTCTGGAGTCCCAAAGCTTTAGAAATGGCTTTAGAACCTTTTCCAGACTGATAGATCTCAATTACTTTCTTTCTCATTTGTTCCTGAATGTCTTTGGATCTCAGCATGATGTCTATCTTCTGAGGATCTTCTGGTCTACTTCACTTTGTCAGGCAGGTCCTATTGAAGTGATTTCTTGATTGAGAACAGGTGTGGCAGTAATCAGGCCTGGGTGTGGCTCGAGAAATTGAACTCAGGTGTGATAAACCACAGTTAAGTTATGTTTTAACAGGAGGGGGAAACACTTTTCCACACAGGGCCATGTGGGTTTGGATTGTTTTTCTCCCTTAATAATAAAAACCTTCATTTAAAAACTGCATTTTGTGTTTACTTGTGTTATCTTTGACTAATATTTAAATTTGTTTGATGATCTGGAACATTTAAGTGTGACAGACATGGAAAAAAATTGGAAATCAGGAAGGGGGGGGCAAACACTTTTTTACACCACTGTATATATGATATATATACAGCATAGTCTTTTGGTCCTTTTTTGTCACTCCGAGCACCCGTACCATAACACCACGGATAGTCACGCACTTACAGTCCTAGATCCTTCTGATCCTTCTGGACAGGTTCCAAACTCATCGTTTTTACTCCAGTTTCAGAGGAAATCTCCTTCAACCATTCAACCATCGACTCTGGAGTGAGAACCTCCTGAGTGAGGACGTTCAGTGTTCCCCAATCCAGCTTTAACCAGAAACAACCATCCCATGATGTTTCAGAGAAAACCAACAGCTGGTAAACATCTTCAGGAGACAACAAACACACTGAGAAATGTTTACTCCTGTTGATACTAATCAGTAGACGGTAATAAGTAGATGAACATTGTGAGCTTTGACTTCTATAGTTAGAGAAAGAGCTGAGGAGGAGACACAGCTGTAGTTTCCATCTCTGTTTGTGGTCACGCTCCTTTTTCCAACCAACCCTCTCCCTCCTCTCACATCTTACACTCCCGATGGTTTCCATACGAGTCATAATCTCCTGTCAACATGATGGATTGTACAAAGTTCATTCTTTCCTGTGAGATCACATTCCTCCTGCTGGATTCCCTCAAACCACCCGAACGCTGGACACCAACCCAACGAGCAGCATCACAATGCCGTCATATAAATATTTATATATATATCATATAATATATATGTATATCATATAATGTATGATATATATACATATATATATCATGATATATATATATCAGATACATATATATATATATCAGATATATCAGATATATATATATATATATATACCATCGCCACCATCATCACCACCATCATCGCCACCATCATCACCACCACCACTACCATCACCACCACCACCACCAGCTAATCAGTAGCTCCATTGTGTTGGAGGCTCCTAGAATCAGAGCTGAGCAGTGAAAGGTTGTGCTGCTCCTTTAAAGTGTCTCTTCACACTGTGTTTGCCGTCCTCTATCACGGCTGCCATATGTCAGAGTGCTGCTGGCGTACCAGATCGTCACGCTGTTATCAGCATGCTGTGCATGCTAAGGTCCTCCGATGTGCCTGCGGTCCTGTTTACATTCTGTGGATCCAGTAAATATCCGTGTCTACTGCTTCCTGCTCTCCAGCAGCAGACCTGCCTACTTCGCTGACAGCGTGTTTGTGCTGACGTCCGTTTTGTCACATTTATGCCGTGTACATCTGCAGATGATTAATGTGCAGGCTTTGTTATTGTTTATTTGCCCCGGTCCTTCCTGCGCTGGAGGATCTCCTCCCAGCTGGACCCAGAGAGGACGTTGGCCCCTGGCCCGGTGCTCACTCTGCTTCTACATCAGGAGTTTGACAGACGTGAGAGACGTGATGAGATCTAACAGAGCTGGATCATAGCTCTGAGCTGGCAGTGGGTCAGTCGGGTCGTGGTCTCAGTGCTGATGGAGAACAGCTTCAGGACTGGAGAACCAAAACAATGATCCAAAATAGGCTCTTTGGGCTCATGTCATATAAAACATGACGAGTGCTCTGACCAAGCTGCTGAACAACCTTTAGACAGAGTTCTTGTGTTGTGAAACGACATCACAGTTGTGTTTTTAATAACTATAGAAATACTTCTGACTCGGTATTTGTTCTGAAGACGTTCATGTGCTACCCAGTCCTGTTTCTCTACATCAGTTGCTGAAAGGAAGGAGGACACTCGGGTGGTCACATGACGGTTTTCGTTCTGGACGTTTCCAGGGCAACGACAGTCCGCCTCGGTGGTGGAAGGAGACGGCGTCTTCATCTTCTCTTCGTTCTTCCTTCCAGTTTCATTCACCGTGTTGTGACTCTACTTATTGAACTTTTTCCATCTGAAAGTTTAGTCTTGTGAATAAATTCAAGGCCTCATTCTGTGGTCGCTCCCTCCTCCCTTCTGAATCCTGTGTAGCATTGCATAAGACATCTGGCATCCAACCACCGACTAAACCGCTGTATGATGAAGCCACATGTGGAAATGCTCTCTGCTGTCTTGAATTTTCACCCAGCTCCAACCAAATATCTCCCCACCCTCCCAAACCAACACCCCCCTCCTGATTCCACCACAACGAGCCGCTCGGCAGAGAAATAGTTTGGAAGCCGAGTGGGCTGTTTTGTGCGTTGAGGATGATGAAGGCAGCTCGGCCTGCTGGGAGCAGCCGTGTTGTTTCACTGAGTGAAGGAACATCTGGATAAAGAAGATCCTCCTGAGCAGCATCACTCGATCACATCTCCCCGACGCCACCGCTTCTATCGGTTCAAACCACCAAGCTTCCAGGAACGGATTCACATGAAGACGGACCACGATGTGTTGTCCAGAAGAAGAACTGAGCCCGACGTGTCCAACGGCTCTGGTTGTCAGGCTGGTCGCTGAGGACTAAAGCTGTTGCCGGGTGTGAGCCATGTGATTATGGTCTGTCGGTTGCAGTGGTTCCATCCTACTGGGCGTCGACCTCCGGTTCATTTCAACCAATCAGCTCCAAACACTCTGCCGCCGCTGCAGCGACCTGCCGTGTCCACCAAAGATCACAGCGTGAAGCACAGACGCTGGCCTCTGATTGGTCCATCCTGCAGAGCTGCGCTAATGTTAATACGAGCCGAGTTCCCAGCCTGTGTTCACTGTGAGCGACGGGCGGCGCTGTGTGGGTACTAAAGATATGGAAAACATGTCATCAGCATTATTATTCTATAACCCTATTTATAATTCTATAAATCCAAACTACGGTTATTACTAAAGTCACTTTTAAGATTTTGAAAGAAAGTGCAGCTGGCCAGTTATGTTAAATCCTAAATGTAAAGAGAGCTCTGCTCTCCCCCTGGACCTCTGCTGTCCCCCCGGACCTCTGCCCTCCCCCTCCGACCTCCGAACTCTGCTCTCTGTGACGGTCGGGTCGGCCTGCTGTAAATGAGGCTCTTCAGGTCCGACTCCTGAAGCCACAATCAATGACTTTTAAGTGGCTTTGCAGCTGCTCTGATCCCTGGTGAGAAATGGATATTGGGATCAATAAGTTGTCAGTTTGTGCAGTGTAACATTAATAAGATGAGTTAGTGGAGGGATGTGTGGAGCTCCAGGTCCGGGGGCAGAGCTCTGGACCTTTTCCTCCACGTCGGTGCGAGGCCAGGCTAATCTCATGATATCGACCCAGCGCTCTGTGGCTCTCAGACCTGGACGGAGACTCGCACGCATGAAACCATCAACGAGATGAGAATGGAAAGAAGACGGTGAAGAGATTTATTAATGAGCAGCGCACATGAAAAGTTTATGGATCAATGCATCTCAGTCTTTCAGCTCAGATGAAGACCTGAGCTGCATTAGTGTCTGACGCTGGAGAAACCAGTCCCATCTCTAGCAGCTGTCTGTCATCATCACATCTCTAGTGTTCTTATGCTGATCTCATCGCAGCCTGCAGCTGCAGATCTTTGTTTGATTTTAAACTAACCGTGTCTTGAAGGACGTTTCTGACGGTGAAATGGACCAGGTCTATGTCCAAAACTGAAAACCCATCAATCATACAGAGTTTGAACACCAGTCAGGTGTGTGGAGGTGATGTCAGCCTCGTCATCATCACGACTACAAACTGTTGTCAGGACTGCAAACACATGAAGACCCAGAATTCCTGAGGAGACGATGGGGAAGCAGACGGGGCTTTTGCTCCACCTTCAAGTGTATCCATCTGACACAGATATAAATACTATATAATAGTAAAACATTTTATGTGCAACGTAGATAGCACGTTTCATGAGAGGTCTGGAGGGTCCGGAGAGGTCCGGAGAGACAACAGTCAGACTCATTCCATCAATCCAGGCAGCCACAGACAACCAGTGTTAAAATATCAGATGAGAAATGTGTGTGTGTGTGTGTGTGTGTGTGTGTGTGTGTGTGTGTGTGTGTGTGTGTGTGTGTGTGTGTGTGTGTGTGTGTGTGTGTGTGTGTGTGTGTGTGTGTGTGTGTGTGTGTGTGTGTGTGTGTGTGTGTGTGTGTGTGTGTGCCACGGGGAGATTAGGAGCTGGAAGTCATTAAAGTGTCCTGAGGGTTTTTCTCTCCAACCGTCTGCACACACTGATATTTGAAAATGGTCCAACTCAGGACTTTGTGGCCTCCAACCCTGATCTGACATGATTGTTGGGAGACGTCCGGCCCGGTCTAGTAACACTAGTGAAGCATTTAGTTTCAGGGTGAAAGTAGCAGAGTGCAGCTGGAACCGGCCCCCTGCTGGTCGTGGCTCGACACTGGCAGCGTTTCAAAGGCACTGGGCCGTTACCACATTTAACCCCCTGAGACCAGAGCTTAGTCACAGCGAACTGCTGCCATAACACCGAGGCTGAACCGCTGCAGGCTTTAGTTTTGGCACAACCACACCGGATTGACCTGCTGCTTGTACCAGCAGGGACCTTGGCTGACCCAGCTGGGCTGGTCCCTCCCTGACTGGGCCCTGCTGAGGCCTGCTGTGGCAGGTTTTGTGTTTTGTCTGATATAATATTGATCAACTTTTTAAAGTATTTAGCAAAACTGGCAAAAATTAGCTGGTTTCAGCACCTCAAATGTTAGAATACGTTGTGTTTTTTTGTTAGTTTTTTGCAAATGTATATTTAATGTCCGTTAGGTTTGGGACTTTCTTCTTGGGAAATAGGGATTTGCATTTTTCATGATATATTTTATAGTCTAGTTCATCAAAGAACAGAAATATGTTTATAGCTAGATCAATAGACCACAGTCACACCAGCAGCTCTTTGAGCTAAATGCTAAAATTAGAGTCGGACAGTGCTCACATTTGGCAGATCGGTGAGTTTTTTGGGGTGTCATTGGGAATAAAATCTACAACAACCTTTCAGCATATTGTAGTTGAAGCAGTCTGAGAGCACGGCACTGCTGCACCTCCTCTTGGCTGAATTCTGGCACGTGATGGAGATTTGGTCCAATCACAGGTCATTTCAGAGAACACGGATGCATGTCTCTGATTTAATGTCAGAAAATCCTGGAAAGAAAATTGGAATTCCAGCTTTGGGAACAACACTGCAAAGCGCTCTCGTGCACCCTGAACAACAGGCACACGGAGACGACCGGCAAAAACAACAATATTCTGATGATCCATCAGCCCACCGATGTAGCCCGGTACTGCCCGATCCAAATGCAATGTGTGACTATATGGGTCAGGCTCTGCTCCAGAGAGGACTGTTTCTATCCTGCTGGGTTCATTTGAAAACTATTGGAGCAACCTTTAACCAATAAGCAATGACCACCATATGCATTGAAACCAACCATCAACCATCAGTGATGTCATCAACCGTCAGTGATGTCATTGTTGGTTTGTGAACGTTATGAATCCTCCAGTTCAGATTCTGTCCGTCACCATCTTTGCTAGTTCGGAGCGGTTTGGAGCAGGAAGTGACCATATTTGGACGAGCTGGGGGAGGAGCCAGAGGTGGATCTGACCGATCTGATCGGAAACCTAACGATACTACGTCCCGCCCACCGATAGCTGTAACCTGACTGCACCACAGGCCTGTCAATCAAACAGACACGCCCCCAAAAACAGGTCTTCTTGAATCTTCTTTTCTAATGAATGAGGGATTATTTTCAGATGGACCTCCAGAAAACTAAGAAGAAGGAGTGACTTTAGCTAACAACACCGAGATAACTGATGGACACATTTTATTCACTTTGGATTTGATGAGAGAAGTTGAATGGGAGTCTATGGAGCCGGAGGCTTTTTGGAGCCGACCTCTAGTGGCACTCGCTGGTATTGCAGCTGAAGACACGTCTGGATCAGAACCATTTTACAGACCTGAAGCTACGAACTCTTTTATAAACAGTTTGTGGTGAAGTCCTATAAATGTCCTCACATAATGTCACTTGGGTGTTGTTTGGGGCTGAATATGAAATGAATGTGTTGCTGTGGAGTTATCAGTGAGCAGAAACCATTTTTCAGACCTGGAAGCTACGAACTCTTTTATATCCAGTCTGTGGGAGACCTGCAGGAGGCGGCCTACATTTTTCAGTGTCTGGTGTTTTTTGTGTTGTTGTTTTTTTCCTCCTTTTCTAAAGCTACCAGCTTCTCCTGTTTAGTATTTTGGTCTGCTGACTTCTACTAAACACAAAGAGCAGCTCGGGCTGACTGGAATATACTGAAAAAACTGACATTTTGATTGAAATTTTGACCTCAGAGTATGTAAAAAAAAAATCCCCATGCTGGTAGTACATTAGGATTCATCCTGTGGGGACCGTGAAAATCTGCAGTGAATGTCTGATCCAGCAGCGCTGCCCTTTGTGGCCCCTCAACGATGGAGGGTCAACATCAGTGTTTAGCTGCCTCCTGTTGAAATGAGTATTGCTGTTCAAACAGTGGAGACACAGAGAGACAGAAGAAGACTTCCACCATGTAATCATATCGCTAATTAAAAAGTAAAATGTGTGCAGCTGGACTGGAAGTGCTGACTCGCTGTTGCTGTAATTAGAAAGAAGTCCAACTTTAAAGGGAAGAGTGTGCTGGAGATGCCCTCACATTACTGTAAGGAGACAACAGGAGTTCTGTCAGACGTCTCCGCTCCATTTCTGCTGGTTTTATGTGCCTCAATAGAAGAGGCTGTAAATCTTCATGTGAATATTCTTCCTTTCACAAGCGTTTTAACAGATCCTGCAGAGCTGACAGAGCTCGAGGTCCGGCTTCATGTTGCTGTGATCCCATCACAGACATGACTTGTGGATCCGCCTTCTCTCTGCAGACACTACTTCTGTGACCCTTCTAATTATACACGTCATGGTTTTATCGTGTGTGTGTGTGTGTGTGTGTGTGTGTGTGTGTGTGTGTGTGTGTGTGTGTGTGTGTGTGTGTGTGTGTGTGTGTGTGTGTGTGTGTGTGTGTTGCCTCTCCGGTCGGAGCAGAATCTTTGTCCCGGAGCCTCTGAGTGCTGAGTAGCGCTGCAGAACATCCCTCAGGATGAAATCACCAACTTCACTCGGCCTCCGTCTCTGCTGCTGGAAACCATTTCAGATTACGTTGGTCTTTCTGGCTCGGCATCGATTTCAGACGAGCACGCAAGCGAGCAGGGAGGCACGCAGGGGGATGAAGGAATGAGGTTTAATCAGCGGATCCCAGACTGCCGGTCCACTCGGTCCGATCTGTAGAGCTCCAGCACCGATTCCAGTGAACGTTTTCACTCATAAACTATTCTATCTGGTTTCAACCACTTCAAGGTGAAAACTCTGAGGGTTGATGTGGAGCTGCTCTCTGCTCTGACTCGGTCCTGTTCTTCTGTGGTTCACTTCCATGTTGTGGGTTCAGTTGAGGTCAGCGGTGACGCCACGACTCCAAACCCAACACACAGCAGGGGAAACCAAACCTGTTATTTTACAGAGAACATGTTTCAATCCTGAACGTCTTCTCTGGGCTCTGTGGACGCCTGCAGCGGCTGGTGTCCTCCAGCTGGACGAGGTGATGAGACGAGCAGACACTGTCTGCACCTACTGTTGTATGCAGAGGAATCATAAAACATTAAAGATGAGTCGCTCTCTTCAGGGAGCAGTTTTGTCTACTTTTCCAGAAGGTCCCTGCTCCATCCGATGGGAACACACCCGGTCATGTCACGTGTCACGTGACACTACATCCTCAGAAGGGACAGCAGACACGTCGTTTGTCTCTTCAGTGGAAGTTAATTACCGTCGTAGTTTCACAGCTGTCCTGATGTGATGTGATGCAGCAGTCCGGCGGCACGATTTATCCACGTAAAATCAACCGTTCACGCTGCGACGCAATCTCATTTCCAAAAGACAGCAAAGTTCATTAGGAGGGACGTCACCTGCATCGAAACAAGCGCTCCTACTGTCTCCATCTACTAATGAGAGCACAGCATTTCACGTGACGTCTGACGGCACCGTGGCGTGTGACATGACGTGAGACCTGCACCGTGACGTGACGTGAGACGGCACCGTGGCGTGTGACATGACGTGAGACGTGCACCGTGACGTGACGTGTGACGGCACCGTGGCGTGTGACATGACGTGAGACGGCACCATGGCGTGTGACATGACGTGAGACGTGCACCGTGACGTGACGTGACGTGAGACGGCACCGTGACGTGTGACGGCACCGTGGCGTGTGACATGACGTGAGACGTGCACCGTGACGTGACGTGTGACGGCACCGTGGCGTGTGACATGACATGAGACGTGCACCGTGGTGTGACGTGACGTGTGACGGCACCGTGGTGTGTGACATGACGTGAGACGGCACCGTGGCGTGTGACATGACGTGAGACGTGCACCGTGACGTGAGACGGCACCGTGACGTGTGACGGCACCGTGGCGTGTGACATGACGTGAGACGTGCACCGTGACGTGACGTGTGACGGCACCGTGGCGTGTGACATGACGTGAGACGGCACCGTGGCGTGTGACATGACGTGAGACGTGCACCGTGATGTGACGTGACGTGAGACGGCACCGTGACGTCTGACGGCACCGTGGCGTGTGACATGACGTGAGACGTGCACCGTGACGTGAGACGGCACCGTGACGTGTGACAGCACCGTGGCGTGTGACATGACGTGAGACGTGCACCGTGACGTGACGTGTGACGGCACCGTGGCGTGTGACATGACGTGAGAAGGCACCGTGGCGTGTGACATGACGTGACGTGAGACGGCACCGTGACGTGTGACGGCACCGTGGCGTGTGACATGACGTGAGACGGCACCATGGCGTGTGACATGACGTGAGGCGTGCACCGTGACGTGACGTGACGTGAGACGGCACCGTGACGTGTGACGGCACCGTGGCACCGTGGCGTGTGACATGGCGTGTGACATGTGAGACGTGCACCGTGCACCGTGGTGTGTGACATGACGTGAGACGGCACCGTGACGGCACCGTGGCGTGTGACATGACGTGAGACGGCACCGTGGCACCGTGACGTGTGACGTGAGACGTGTGACGGAGACGTGCACCGTGACACCGTGGTGTGACGGCACCGTGGCGTGTGACATGACGTGAGACGTGCACCGTGACGTGTGACATGACGTGGGGGGGTGGCGTGTGACATGACGTGAGACGTGCACCGTGACGTGTGACGGCACGTGTGCGTGGCGTGTGACATGACGTGAGACGTGCACCGTGATGTGACGTGACGTGACATGACGGAGACGTGCACCGTGACGTGACGTGAGACGGCACCGTGACGTGTGACATGACGGCACCGTGGCGTGTGACATGACGTGAGACGTGCACCGTGACGTGAGACGGCACCGTGACGTGTGACAGCACCGTGGCGTGTGACATGACGTGAGACGTGCACCGTGACGTGACGTGTGACGGCACCGTGGTGTGACATGACGTGAGACGGCACCGTGACATGTGAGACGGCACCGTGGTCGACGGCACCGTGGCGTGTGACATGACGTGAGACGTGCACCGTGACGTGAGACGGCACCGTGACGTGTGACAGCACCGTGGCGTGTGACATGACGTGAGACGTGCACCGTGACGTGACGTGTGACGGCACCGTGGCGTGTGACATGACGTGAGACGGCACCGTGGCGTGTGACATGACGTGAGACGTGCACCGTGACGTGACGTGACGTGAGACGGCACCGTGACGTGTGACGGCACCGTGGCGTGTGACATGACGTGAGACGTGCACCGTGACGTGAGACGGCACCGTGGCGTGTGACATGACGTGAGACGTGCACCGTGACGTGACGTGAGACGGCACCGTGGCGTGTGACATGACGTGAGACGTGCACCGTGACGTGACGTGACGTGAGACGGCACCGTGACGTGTGACATGACGTGAGACGTGCACCGTGACGTGACGCGAGACGTGCACCGTGGCGTGACGTGAGACGGCACCGTGACGTGAGATGTGTACCGTGACGTGAGACGGCACCGTGACGTGTGACATGACGTGAGACGTGCACCGTGACGTGACGTGACGTGAGACGTGCACCGTGACATGACGTGAGACGGCACCGTGACGTGAGATGTGTACCGTGACGTGAGACGTGCACCGTGATGTGAGACGGCACCGTGACTTGAGACGTGTGACGTGAGACGTGTACCGTGACGTGAGATGTGTACCGTGACGTGAGACGTGTACCGTGACGTGAGACGGCACCGTGACGTGAGACGTGCACCGTGACATGACGTGAGACGGCACCGTGACGTGAGACATGCGATGTGCACGTGACGTGCGCGGAGCGGCGTGGGGCTGTAACATCTGAGTCAGAGTTCAGAGAATTGTAGTTTGATCAACATCAGAACCTGAGTTCTGACCCGTTCTGGTCCGGAGGGACGCTGCAGGGACGTCTTCGGATGGACATTGTTCCAGAGACTCGAACAGGATCCAGCTCCGGTATGATGAAAGAGGAACAGATTCTGCTGCCCCCTGCTGGTTCCTGTCTTCATCTGTTAAAGTCCAACTTCTTTCTCAGCTTTGTGCTGCAGTGTTTTCCTTCAACTCGAAGGTGACTTCTGTTTAGAAACCGTTCAGTTTCTGTGGAAATCAAACAAATGAACTATTTTTTATTTATTTATTCATTTATTTCTATGAAAGAACAGTTTTTTTCCTGGAGACTAATTTGTCTAATTTGTGCAGAAGTAGCCTCCATCCTGTAATCTCTCAAGTGATTTCCAGTGAAGTGTACTGACCTGTCACCATGGTAACGGCAGACTCTCTAAACGTGGCCTACTTTGTTTTTCCAGGTCTTTAAAGGTGAATTTCAGCTCCCAGATTTCCTTAAAGAGCAGTCACAGGTACAGTAACACTCCTGCCTGTCGTTCAGCTTTTCTTTCTGTCTCTGGTGTCTGATTTGAGTTGCACCATGTCGTCGCTCAGCGGAGGATCACGTTCCAGACTCCCATCTGCTCACAGCCACTCATCTCTTGTTTTTCTCCTGAATTTCTGGCCATCTAATGCAGCTTGTTGTTGATTTCTGGTCTCAGCTTCACGACTGCTTCCATGTTTTTGGTCATCAGCAGTTATTTTGTTTGCTAGTCTCTTTGTGTTGTCTCCTGGTTTCAGAGCCTGGCGTCGGCTCCAGAGCACTGCTGCCCTCTCCTGGTAGTTAGATGAACCTGCATCTGTTTTCTTCTTGTTTTAGATGCTTTGAGCAGCCCCCTTATTTTTTTATTTTTTTTCAACAGTCAGCCTTCATTATTCATCGTCGGTAGAATATTGTGACTCAGCTGTCTGTCAGCATCTTGCCGTGGTTGCAGTTGCTCACTGCTGCAGCTCCTCAGCAGACCGTTCGTCAGGCCGACAGCTGACCTATCGTCTGTTCCTCCTCACAGATCCGGAAGTCTGCAGAGAGACCCAACCCAAGTTAGGAGTCGAGGGAACGCCAGCAGCTCCACACAGGTACGACTCGTATCAGCAGACCCATGTCAGCCTGTAAATCTGTCTTGATTACCATCTGATGGTGTGTTTCTAATAACTACAACATGCCGTTGCTCTGAACTGAACACACTCAACCTGTTTCAGAGTCTCTAAATACCAGATCAGTGGAGGTGACATTTTTATTTTGAAACCCCTTCAATTTATGTTTCTGGTCAAATCTGATTTTTTTTCCTTATCAACAAAGGGACAGAGAAAAACGTAATTATAAAAAGTCCTCAGTGAACGTCATGCAGCAGGTGTTTTACTCACCAGAGTAACGCTGCTCCTTCTCAAGTCCCAGTCCTGCTGCTGAACTCTATCAGCTGAATGTACTTAAAGACACAGGAACAGTCTGCATCACAATCAAATTAATTCTCCATATTTCTGGTTTCTTCACTGCTGCTGCTGGACAGAAGAATCAGTGTGTTTATTAAACGGAGGACACAAAAACACACTGAATTCTGGGTAAAATAATTAAAGATGCAGATATTTTGGAGGGTGACGTGTTCACATGACGAGGTCATATCCTGTCAGTGTGATTTGAAACAACACTACTTCCTGTACGACACAGTAAGAGTCCTGACATGTTAGAGGACTGTTGGAAGGATGTCATGTATGTTGGATGTCATCTGGAACACAGTGTTTGACATGTTTCTACTGGGCTGGATTAAAAACCATCAGATAGAAACAGATGATAAACGCT
This sequence comes from Brachyistius frenatus, assembly GCF_029030835.1. Taxonomy (NCBI): domain Eukaryota; kingdom Metazoa; phylum Chordata; class Actinopteri; family Embiotocidae; genus Brachyistius; species Brachyistius frenatus. Next base: position 18,745 of record NW_027211001.1, on the reverse strand, counting down.
GATTTTGACTCGTCAGGTGTTGAAATCGGAGAATAATATCTGACGTTCTGTTGTCATGTTCAGTTCAGGACTCGCTGCCGTGGAAACGAAGATCACCACGTCGTCTCAGCACGTGTCAGCGGTCACATGACCACAGCAGGACCGTGTTCTCCTCCTCCTCCCTGCTCCTCCTCCTCCTCCTCGTCTCCAGGACAGCTGTCGGCCTTCTCCGTACCGTACAGAGAGAAACCCGTTGTGGTTCCGGCACCACGAATGTCAGCTGACCGTCACTTCCTTCACATCATGCTCATCGATTTGTAGAAATGATTTCTGGCTTTTTAGAGAAAGTTCTCTGCAGTGAACTGAAATGGCAAACAGGTATTTATGAATGGAAAATTAGCTTTTGGAAGATGCAGTACCTATTTTAATGTTTCATGTTTTTTTTTATGCCTTTGTATTGTACAATGTCATGGTTACGGTTCAGTCTGATGTATCGACCGTGATAAACGATGCTTCTTTTTTTTTTTAAACCTCTGGTCAGTTTCTTTTTTCAGTTACACTTTTCATTTTGAAGAACACAATGAAATATCACCTGTACTGCAGCACTATAACGACAGGGGGCGCTGAAGAGACATGACAATCCTGAGATTTAGTCCACAAACACAGAATCATACATTTCCCACAATGCAACCCAAAGAAACTGGAGCCTGTTTAACAGAAACAGATATTTTAAACTCTGAGTTCTCTGTGGTTCCAAGAAGAGACTTCAACTGATCAACCAGCAGTTACACAAATAAAACAGGAAGTGATCCGGATGTATTTATGAATCGTTTCCCAGGTGATCCGTCTGAACCCTGAGCCTGGAATAAAATACATGAACTCTCATTTCTGTTGCATTGAACGTCCTCTGCTCACTTTAAAGGCATTAATGTGTACAGCTGATAATTAGAGCGATGAACTCCTTGAATTATAAGGTTATGACAGCTAGGTCAGATCTGTGGTCGGTAGATGAAACTACACATTCACACTGCTGTCTGACACCTCTTCACGCTCTTTAATTAAAGCATCAGCTCCTTTATTTACATATTTGGTCCTTTTCCTCCTCGTATGCTTCCATTAAAAGCTGTTTCTCACTGGGATTTAAGCAAACAGCCTCTTTTCCATTTCACATCAGTGAATGTGTCATCGACCTCGTGGTCTTTTGAAGACAGCTGTGAATGTGTATTAATGACACCTGGGTTGAACCAGCAGCACCTGATCAGCTGATCAGCTGGTTTGGTGTTTGGGAAACGGCTTCAACCAGAATGAACTGACTGGGCTGGTTCAAGCCTGGATCAACTCTGTCATCCTGGATATCTTAATTCTGCTTTTGTGAGGAGCTGAAAATAAAACGGGTCCGGGTGGATTTTTAATCTGGGTGGATCAAACACAGGACGAACCGACACCACCCTGTTGGACAGGGTTTAAACTACCTCAGAGACCGATATGCTGCATGGGAGGCATTAAGGGGTCATCTGTAAATTGTAGTTTCTACTAAAAGAAAAAATTGTAATTACATTTTTGAGGAAAAACTATAGTCTGACGTTTTATGACATTTTTGACGATATACTGTAGTAGAAAATATTTTTGAAAATTTTGACAACATACTACAGATGATGTTTTATGATATTTTGAAGGACGTCCAATATTATGAGGTTTTACAAAATTTTGGACAACATACGTTATGTGTGAACTTTTTTGACATTTTGGAGGAAAGTTTTTACGAAAGTATGATGTTTTTATGAAATTTTAGGCGACATACTATGGTTTTAAGTTTATTTGACATTTTAAACGACATGATATTACGATATTTTGGATTACATACTATTATGTTTTTGGGAAAATTTGGATGACGTACTTGTCTTTTGTCTGACTTATTCATGATATTGTGGACGATATGATGTTTTTTTATTTTATTTTGGATGACACCATAATGTGGTAGCACTGTGGATCAGTGGTTAGCACCGTCGCCTCGGTGACGAGGTTCTCCGCTGGATCCTGGCCTGGGGCCTTTCTGTGTGGAGTTTGCATGTCCTCCCTGTTCCTGCCCGGGTTCTCGCTGGGTGCTTTTCATATTTCGGACGAACTGCTGTGAGTATGACTTCCGTTCATGCAATGGAAGCCAGCGTAGTAGTGCAGTTGTCAGCGTTGTTGTCGTCTCACAGTCTAAAGGTCCGTGGTTCGATCCCCACCTGGGACTTTCTATGTGGAATTTACATGTTCCTGCGTAGGTAATAACATAAAGGTTTGTCATCCAAAATATGTTGTCACGCATGTAGTCCATAATGTAAAACAAACATCATGCATGTAGTCGTAAATGTGACAAAGAGTCACACTCCAAGCAAGAACATGCAATCCTCCACAGACAGAGTTCCAAGCCCCTGATCGAACCGAGTACTTCCTGATTGTGAGATGACAACGCTGGCTTGGAACTAAGCCAATGTGCTGCTTTATTGCATTCTCTTCTGACTTATATGACTTATAAACATGTTATTGAAGAGCGATCTACAGTGCAGCGGTTGGTGTTGTTGCCTTCCAGTCAGAAGGTTCCAGGTTCAAGACTCACCCTGGAAAGGATGACATTAACATCTTAGATGAAAAGCCACGTAAAGGGCAAGAATTGAACCTGGAACCTTCTGACTGGGAGGCATTTTACATTATGGACAACATGCATAACTTAGTCGTCCATATTTTGGAAGACATACTTTAAGTTATTACTTATGGAGGAACATGCAAATTCCACAAAGAAAGTGTGAGGCGGGAATCGAACCCAGGACCTTTAGACTGTGAGACGACTACGCTGACAGCTGCACCATTGTGTGGACATTTTGGACAACATGGTTAAATTGGTCATCTGACCTTCGAGTGACTGAAGTCGATCTGTGGCAAACCAACTGTTTTTAAAACGGGGTTGTAGAATCAATACACACAAGTCACTATGTAAGTAGTGTAATAATTTGTTTCACTTGTGAGACATTGAACCAGAGAACACTGAGTCACTTTTGATAACCTTTAATGTCTTAAACTGTTCAGACCAGATACTTTCAAAGTATCAACACGTACAAAAAATAATCTACAGATTACTCCCCCACAGAAAAAAGAACACAAAAGGCTAAAGAAAAACATCAGTATCTGGACATAAATATGATTTAAGTACCAACTAAAAAGCTTTCAAATTGAAACCCAAACATGAACCACGTGTTTTAAACACAACCTCCAGTACTCTACTGTATTTACATAAATTCATTGAGTTATGTTCTGATCACGTTTGATTGGCTCCTAATGTTCTGCTGAAGTATGTCACTGTACTTTTGACTCGGAGGAAACACAGCAACACAAACACAGCAGCCACATCCTGTTAACTCTCAGCATAACTGCAGGAGTGCACAGATGCAAACACACACAGGAGTTTGAATCTGCCTCGCAGCCTCGTCCTGCAGCTCCCCGTCAGACTGAGACTGAACACATCAACTGTTCACTCCTCATGTCTCAGTGTGGCAGACATCACTCAGTAGTTTGCACTTTGATCCTTTAATAATGTCTAATCATTGGAAACGGGGTCAATTCTTACACCGAGCCAGAGCTGCCACACTCTGCAGCGTGCAGAGTATTATTACAGAACTGCATGTCTGCAGAGGAAAGTGTTGAGGATTCACATTTTGGGGTTAAAGGCCTGCTGTGGTATCTCTCGGTTTAGATATCAGCTTTCATTGTTCCAGGTTCGGAGATATCCGTCAGATTTACCACGATGTGAGCGAGGCGCTCGGCTCGTCGGTGCTCAGACATGAACGTGACGGGACAGGACCGGCTCTGAGGCCGTGTGCAGTGGTACGTTAACTAAACCGTGCTGCTAACATGCTGATGTACAGCAGCTATGTTGTATTAATAATAAGCATAAAGACCAGCTGCTGTTTGCTCATTAACCAAAGTACTGAAGAAGTTTTGACTTGCTGATCATCATCACAGTTATTACAATCATGAACAGAACTTCATGGCAACCCATTCAACAGTTGGTGAGATAGTCATAGTCTGGACCGATAATCTACCGACTTTATTCAGGAAGGTTGGAGCGCTGCCGGCTCCGTCACGGTGCCGCAGCAGCAGTACCACAACTTCTTAATACTCTCGTATCAGTATTGGAGGCAGAAATCTCACAGACAGACGAGCACCTTAAAACCTGGAATAAGAAAATCAATTGGCATGACCAGATAACACTCAAGGTGAATGAAAAGGTAAAGAAATTCTGAACTATGAGGGGACCAACCCTTTACATGGAAAGTTTGTGTTGGCACCCGTTGAATAAAAGCTGTTCTTTAGCAGCTGTAGTGGAGTCGGGCTGAAACCAGCAGCCTTCCAGCTCTGAGGATCAACAGCTATAAGAGCGTCCGTCCTCTCACATGCAGACACGAGTTACTGAGATTTACATTCATAAGAGCTCAGCAGTCAGAAAAGAGGAGAAAAGCAGTGGACAGACCGGAAACTAACCAGCTGGACCGATCTTTACAGCAGCAGCTGGCTGGCAAAGGTTTATATTCAGTTTCTTATGAAGAGGAAATGTTCTCATTTTTAAAGTTATTTTCAAGATATCACAAGATATTTTTCATGCTTTCATACAGATCGATAGATGAAACAACTTTGATGAAGAAAGTCTCGTAAGAAAATAAGAAAAGCGTCTTATTTCCCGACTGTGTTGTTAATTAAATCTAAGTCAATTTGGTATCCAGTAATGTCAAGAAAATACATCCAACTAATTTGAAAAATCATCTTGTTGTAAGATAGAAACATGTTTGGAAATTTGATGAGAGAAGTTGAATGGGAGTCTATGGAGCCGGAGGCTTTTTGGAGCCGACCTCTGGTGGCACTCGCTGGTATTGCAGCTGAAGACACTTCTGGATCAGAACCATTTTACAGACCTGAAGCTACGAACTCTTTTATATCCAGACTGTGGGTCAGACGTATTTACTAATTGTGCTCAAGAAATCAGGAGTATAGCAGAAAAGATGAGCACACAAACAGACGGGGAAACAAAAGCATAGATAATACTGGATCCAAAGGAGGCCATGGAGATCAGGGATAACTGGAGCAGAGGAGAGCAGTGAGATGCTGTTAAAGTGTTCAGGTGAACAGAGGACGTGCGAAGGGAGCAACAACCAAAAGCCACATGAAAATCTCCTTAATAGATCATTCCTTAAAATTCAAAACAGTAGTTACCTTAGAAAAGGTCATTTATAATCTCAGATCCCCAACAGGACAGCTTCACAATATTCACATTTCTTTACAAAACTCTATGTACAGCATTTGATTTGGCTGATGATGTGTTTGTTCCTTTTAGCTTCATATTATTTCTGTTTCCATGATGAACATGTGGATTTTAACGTGTATTCACTCAGTAAAATGATGCAGACTCTCTTTTTGAGTGTCGGTGTGGATGGTTTTGCAGGCTGCTTCTTTCAGGGTGATGTCCGTCCTCTCTCTATCGTACGTACTGTGTCGTCTCTCAGAAGTGTCCGGGGTGAGACAGCCTGCGGTTCAGTTTGGGAAGTCTCTCCAGCATGCCGGCCAGCTGGGGGAAAGTCGGCCTGGCGTCCGCTTCGAAGGACCAGCAGGCAGAAAGGATTTCCTGTCGGGGAGGAGACCAGAGATAAAACTTTATGGAGCTGAGGGACGGTTCGGCCAATCAGAAGCTTCAGGAAATCACAGAGCAACAGGAATGAGCAGGTTTTATGTGAATGTACAGCTCAGTGTCATCTGCATAACAGAAAAACAAGGAGGCGCGCGAGTCCACAGGAAGCAGATATAAAGAGGAAAACATAGGCAGCAACCAACAAAACGTGTCACAAAGGTTCTGAGACATACAGAGGTCTCCAAACACACAACGGACCACACAGAGGACGTGTCCAGACGGACGACGTTGTGGGACACTGAGGGCTGAAGTACACCGGGCCCCACACTGAGGAGTAAAATTATATTCATCTTTGATCCGCCCCTTTCTTTAGCCCCTCCCACAAACAGACTCACCGTAACCTCCTTTCCCAGATTGGCCTCTGTCAGCACCTTCTTTATGCCCATGTTGCTGCCCACCAGCCAGATTTTAGCTTCCACAGGCTGGTTGGTGATTGGCCAGTCTCCGATCTGCAGCTCGTACCAGATTGTGCTGAAAATAAAAACAACACAAAAATCAGAGCGGTGAAACTGTAAAGTAAATGTTAAAACGTGTTTCGTGCATCAATCAATACCCAAATGCATAAATGTCAGCAGCGTTGGAGAACGGCAGCTGGTCCTCGTCCACCTCCGGGCTCATCTGGTGAATGATCTCTGGAGCCAGGTAGCAGATCCAACCCTGTGGTATCCGCAGCACGTTCTTTCTCCTGAACACACACACACACACACACACACACACACACACACACACACACACACACACACACACACACACACACACACACACACACACACACACACACACACAGGACTGATGAAGACACCAGCTGAGGCTCACCAGGGACACACACTCACGGCTCGAAGCGTCTCTTCACCCCCACCTGCCTTCCTGTACGACTCCAGACATCCCGAACAGGCCGAAGTCAGTGATCACCACCTTCTTGGCGTCGTAGAACACGTTCTTGGACTTCAGGTCCTTGTGAATGATGCCTTTAGCGTGCAGATAACCCATCCCCTGCAACAGAGAGGGAGCTGCATGAAGCACAGCCTCATCACGCTGAGTCTTCACCAAGGGTTGTAACCTCGCTGTAGCGAGGGGAGCCACCGAATGCCGTTTCAGATAATAACAATACTGTTGAAAGGGTCAATCTGTTCCTGTCGCACATGAACGCAGCGCAGTGTGAACAGTAGTCTGTGTTCAACAAGCGCTTTAAACTTCAGCAGAGAAACATCAGATTTCAAACTCTGGAAACGGTCAACAGAGAGCTGGGACAGGCGAGGTGTTCTGATGACATCACGTTTCAAGAGGGGCGGAGCTTCACCGTCCAAGACCGTAGAAGGCGTCAGGTCAGGAGACACCAGCTGGGTTTTCTTTGTGTCACCGTGAATTCATCCCCCAGAGTCAGACTGTCAACACCGAGTTCCACCGGGACGCTCACGAGGGTTTCAGCTTCCTCCTGCTGCATGTGCACGACTGCACTCAACAGGAAGAGTCTGTGAACTATTTTACACCTTCTGAACACTTTCTCCTCCCTCAAGCATCTTTTATAGAAAATCAGAAACCCTCCTAGATTGAAATGAAGATGATAGTTTACCTGAACGATCTCCTGTGCGATCTGTCTGATTTTATTGATGTCCAGTATGTGACCTCTTTCTCTTACAACAGAGTAGAGAGTCAAACCTTTACAGAAGCTGCAGAGGAAACACATGCAGCATGTTACTGAAACCCAGTTCAAACACACAAACAATAAATCACATCCAAACAGGGTTTAGGGGAGGAGTCAGGAAGCTGTACCTGGTGATGATGGCGAGGTGGGGCGGAGCCATGCAGGCGCCCATGAACAGGACCACGTTCTGGTGCCGGGTCTGCCTGTAGTTCATCACCTCCTTCTTGAAGAGCTTCAGATGATCCTGGTTGTTGCCGTCGATCTCCAGCAGACGGATGGCCACCTCCCCGTGCCAGCGGCCTTTGTGCACCTTCCCCCAGCGGCCCTGCAGGACAACGTTCAGCCACGTTGGACCCGACCGCCGGGTCCAACGCGTGTTGTGTAGTTGTGTAGTTGTGTCCTCACCTTGCCGATGAGCTCTCCCAGCTGCAGTTGCTCGTACGGGATGTCCCACTCCTGCAGGTAGACGCTGGTCTGGCTGGCCTTACGAGAGATGAGGCCCCGCAAGCGGCCGGCGGTGTCGCGCCGGTAGATGGAGGAAGGCAGGTCCTCCAGACCGTCCTCATCACAGTCCTCCGTGGAGCAGCTCTTCTTTCTGTCACTCTGATCAGCTGCTTCCTCATCTTGAGCTCGGTAGTCTTCCTCAGCCTCCTCCTCCTGGCACAAAACAGAGTCACGGAGATGAATGTTGGGGAATCGACCATCATCATGTGCATCTATAGTTCAGACCATCAGTATCTGGACAGTTTATCTGTTGTTGTTGCTTGGGAAACGCATCACTATGTGTGGTGTGAAAAGGGGCGGGGCCTCATGATGTGAAGCAGCGCTGTGACTCCTCCTGCACACTGTGCATGTCGGATCTGCAGCGACTCACAGGACATTCGAGCACTTATTAAATCCCGCGGTTCACTTTATTCCACCAGAACTGGTGGAATAAATTTCCAACCTGATGTTTATTTCTAAAATCCTTGAAGAAGTTGTTTCAAATCAACTTTGTGATCATTTCCAAAGGAATGATCTGTTTGAAGATGTTCAGTCTTTAGAGTTCATCATAGCACAGAAACAGCTCTGGTAAAAGTTACTAATGACCTTTTATTAGCCTCAGATAATGGACTCGTCTCTGTACTTGTTCTTCTGGACCTCAGTGCTGCTTTTGATACGATTGATCATACGATCTTATTACAGAGATTAGAAGACGTTACGAGGATTAAAGGAACTGCATTAGACTGGTTCAAATCCTACTTATCAGATAGATTCCAGTTTGTCCATGTCAACAATGAGTCTTCCAGACAAACAAGAGTTAGTTATGGAGTTCCACAAGGCTCAGTGTTGGGCCCAATACTTTTTACTTTGTAGATGCTTCCATTAGGAGATGTCATCAGGAAGCACTGCATTAACT